>NC_074675.1:18525362-18582862 GCF_029448725.1 Salvelinus fontinalis | reverse complement strand
AGAAGGGGGTAGGTAGAGAGAGAGAGACAGCGAGACAGAGGGAGTTCGAGAAAAAGTGAGGGATGGGGAGAAAGCGAGAGAGAAAGAGGGAGAGCAACAAAGAGAGAGAGAGTGAAAATGAGGGAGAGAGAGAAAGTGAAACCGAGGAAGAGATAGAAAGAGTGAAAGAAGGAGAGAGAGAGGGGGGGCAGGGATGATCAGAAACCATCTATCAACCACAGTACCATAACCTGACAGAGAACTAAGCCATCGGCTCTGAAACTAATGAAAAACTCTGTGTTTTCTTTCTTCCATTCAGATTTTTGAACTGTAGTTGTCCCCAAAGTTCAGTCCAGAATAGAAAAGATAATTGAAGGCCGTAAGTGCAATCCAGTTCAAGTATACTATTTGTCTTGTGCCTAGTACCTGTTAAAAGGTGTTCCTGCTGCCATCGAGGAAGCCAGGGCCTAAAAAGCAATTAAAGAGAAGGGGCTACATCTTTTATCTAAGGGGGAGTGAGATGTCTCCGTTTTAATGAAGTCTGAAGCGTCTTTGCTGTGCTAAACTTCACCAACATAATAATGCAGTGTAGTCACTCAGAGTGGAGTTAGACTGAAAAGTGAACTACACAAGTAATCGACTAAACAAGTGCGCACACACACATTCTGTTCAAATGAGGCCGTGCAGACTGGCAGACTCACCTGCTTATGGAAAGGAGAGAGAGTCTTCGAAAAGACTTTCGGCTAAAGGAAAAGAGTCTAAGCCACCAGGAAACGGACATAAAACCCAGACGAAATCTGGTTCGTCCCACGACAGGCATCACCTCTACCCGCTCCTCTTCTACATTCTTTCTTTAACCGGCATGGGACCTTGGGCTTTGGCAGTCATGCCGTTTTTTTCAGCCGGTAATAGTTATGGAAATGCTGCCGGTCTCACGGTAATGGACCGTTAATTAGCATAAACATGTTTAGCATCTCTGTGGCTTCTGCGCCTGGGGAACATTTCCATTTTAAAATGTTGAACAAATCTATTTAGTATAGCCTGCAGCATCACAATCAAATCCATGATTTATTTAGTTGTGATAGGCCTATAAACCTGACGAGACTCTATATTGACGATATGGGAAAAAAGGCATGTGCTCTGATCTTCACTGAGAGAGAGACAATTACATTGCTGCTCTGCTTGTGTGGCAAGAAGGTTAGGGGATATTTAATCAATGGAAAATGACAGAATTAAAAGTCAAATGAGAAAGAAAGGCTACAACGACCAAAAGCCAACAGGTAGGCTGCTATTTACACTATAATCTGAATGGAGTTGTTGTTATGTGTAGGATAACTGTAGGATGGTGAGAAGTCATTATGGCTAGCCTCAATTAGCCTAGTTAGCTAGCTTCTCTCGGTTTGATTCAGTCAAGACAGGTAGTACTCTGTAATCAGATGGGATGATAAATAACTAGCAAGAAGTTTAGCGGGCGAGTTAACAGTGGTTGCGGTCTCACCCTCCGTGCTGCTCTGGTGCTCTGAGCCTCCACTCCCTAGTAGCCGACAACTGCTTGTTCTGTGGCCTCTCTCTCGCTCTCTCTCTCGCTCCATGCCTCCAGTTTAATAAAGTAGCAAAACAATTGGCTTTGCTGTTGCTTCCCCCACTTGGAACGGACCTGGTCCATTAGGGGACAGGTCTTGTTGTCCTTTTTTTCCGTTTTAAAAAATTGATTTATCATTCAGAGTATTCCGTGTTTATAGAGTGATTAGAGGGACAATAGAGTGCTGAGTACCAGGCCATTAGTGAGGGACATTAGCCAGTTTAGTAGTCTACCCATCAGCCCCATTCATTTGCGTTGATTTGGATGGGATCTCCGTGACCAACGGTCACAGGGAATTTGACTAGGTTCTTGACTGGTGACTGCCGGTGTGGCGGTAATGCGATCACAGCGACAGCCCTAATGGGACCCCTCATCCTCCCCTTTTCTCAGCCTCCTTTCCTCACATCCTCCTTTTCTCTCATCCTCCCTTCCTCTCATCCTCCCTTCCTCTCACCCTCCTTTACTCTCATCCTCCTTTACTCTCATCCTCCTTTACTCTCATCCGTGGAGAACAGATAGGTTTCCATATAAAACAACCTCTTCAGAGAAGATGGGTGAGATTGGTTGGTATGCCAAACTAAAAATAAATCACTTTTATTTTGAAAATATTTTAGAGCATTGCAGTAAGGACTTGTTGTTAATAGCAACCCTTCAGACCACACCTCAGAACATCAATGAGGCCAGACCACTCAACACACACACACACACACACACACACACACACACACACACACACACACACACACACACACACACACACACACACACACACACACACACACACACACACACACACACACACACACACACACACACACACACACACACACACACACACACACACACACACACACACACACAGACTGATAGCTGTGTGTAATAACTCCCCTCTATTTTTCTACGGACCAAGATTCTTAGCAGTGCTGGGTAAAAGCCCTGTGCTACTATAGCCAATGGTGCCAATTTACAGAGCCCAAGAATACTGCCTGCGCTAACCACTTCATCTCTCTTCCGGTCGATCAAAAACCCACTGACAACTCAACCACGGCCGAGAAACTGTGGCTCCAGAGCCAAAATGGCCACCATGAAGTATCTCTGCCAGGTGTAGTAGAGTGTTAATGGAATGTTATGTGGACTATTACTTTATCATCAGGGACAGCTCTCTGTCCATAGGGATGAAGGGTAGCCTGCTGCGGGTTACTGATGCACTGCCTGTGTGAACAACCTGCTAACCACAGGGCTCTTAATGGAAAACCTACAAGGAGAGAGAGAATGAGAGAAAAAGAGAGAGAAAGAGGGTTAGAAAGAGAAAACACAAGAGAGAGAGACACGAAGAAGAACAAGAACGAGAGAAATAAAAAGAGACACACGGAGAGAAATTTAGAAACAGATCCAGAGAGAGTGATAGAAGGAGAGAGAGAAGAGAGAAAGATATGGCAGGGGGTAGATAGATGGAAAGGTAAAGAAAGAGAGAACCAGCAAGTAAGTGACTCTCCCAACACCCTGACAGCCTGAAACAGCTGAACACTATGCTCCTACACTGCAGCTCCACTATGTCCCTATCTGTCCCCTGTGGGACTACCTGGCAACTCTGTCATTGTTCCACACTAGTCATTTGTCTCCTCTGACTCCTGCCATCACTCCCTCGCTCACATTTGGTCACCTCAGGGAATCAATTTGAACAGCAGCAGGCATATCTATGTATAGAATGACGTCAATCAGTGGTAGATTTTTATCCAAGTCCAATGTCCTAGTATAGACACAGCGGATGACAGATAGGGGGGTATTTACAGGTAACTGCCAAAATAATGGAAACACCTGAGTAAACGAGGGATACAAAATATATTGAATGCAGTTCCTTCCACACAGGTGTGGTTCCTGAGTTAATTAAGCAATTAACATCCCATCATGCTTAGGGTGATTTATCAAAAATGCTGGCTACCATGGCTATGCTCCCATAGGATGACAATATCCCCATCCATAGGGCACGAGTGGTCACTGAATGGTTTCCTTTTTTACATTTTTATTTAACATATATTTAACTAGGCAAGTCAGTTAAGAACAAATTCTTATTTACAATGATGGCCTACCAAAAGACAAAAGGCCTACTGCGGGGATCGGGGCTAAAAATATAAATATATGACAAAACACACATCACGACAAGAGAGACATCACAACACTACATAAAGAGAGACCCCGAGACAACATAGCTTGGCAGCAACACATGGCAACACAGCATGGTAACAACAACATGACAGCAACATGGTAGCAACACAACATGGTAGCAGCACCAAACATGGTACAAACATTATTGGGCACAGACAACAGCACAAAGGGTAAGAAAATAGAGACAACAATATATCACACAAAGCAGCCACAACTGTCAGGAGGAGTGTCCGTGATTGAGTCTTTGAATGAAGAGATTGAGATAAAACTGTCCAGTTTGAGTGTTTGTTGCAGCTCGTTCCAGTCGCTAGCTGCAGCGAACTGAAAAGACAAGCGATCCAGGGATGTGTGTGCTTTGGGGACCTTTAACAGAATGTGACTGGCAGAACGGGTGTTGTATGTGGAGGATGAGGGCTGCAGTAGATATCTCAGATAGAGGAGAGTGTGGCCTAAGAGGGTTTTATAAATAAGCATCAACCAGTGGGTCTTGCGACGGGTATACAGAGATGACCAGTTTACAGAGGAGTATAGAGTGCAGTGATGTGTCCTATAAGGAGCATTGGTGGCAAATCTGATGCCTGAATGGTAAAGAACATCTAGCCGCCCGAGAGAACCCTTACCTGCCGATCTATAAATTATGTATCCGTAATCTAGCATGGGTAGGATGGTCATCTGAATCAGGGTTAGTTTGGCAGCTGGGGTGAAAGAGGAGCAAATACGATAGAGGAAACCAAGTCTAGATTTAACTTTAGCCTGCAGCTTTGATATGTGCCGAGAGAAGGACAGTGTACTGTCTAGCCATACTCCCAAGTACTTGTATGAGGAGACTACCTCAAGCTCTAAACCCTCAGAGGTAGTAATCACACCTGTGGTGAGAGGGGCATTCTTCTTACCAAACCACATGACTTTTGATTTGGAGGTGTTCAGAACAAGGTTAAGGGTAGAGAAAGCTTGTTGGACACTAAGAAAGCTTTGTTGTAGAGCGTTTAAATCAAACTTCAGGGAGGGGCAAGCTGAGTATAAGACTGTATCATCTGCATATACATGGATGAGAGAGCTCCCTACTGCCTGGGCTATGTTGTTGATATAAATTATACCACTTGGTCGTTTTCCGAGTGCATTCCAGAGAACTGTTTATCATGTCCGCCTTATCCACTGCCCCCATTTTGAGGTTATAGTCAAGCACAGAGTCTGGTTTGATTTCTCCCTCTCCCGTCAGGTGGTCCACCTTCCCTGTGGCCGTCATGGTTGCTGTACGGACAGTGGAGAGGGCATGGACGTCTCATTTGTCACGCCACTTTACTGCCAGCTGTTGACCATTCTCCTTGAACTCCACCTCCCCTCTCTGCATCTTCCTGCATCCAAATGCCGTCATCCCCTTCTTGTTTGACCTGACTGTGCCACAGGCCCCTGTGCTGTTGGAGAGCAGATGCTGGAAGAGTGTGGGATTGCTGTACCAATTGTCCCCATACAAAGTGTGTCCCTTGCCGAGATGAGGAGCCAGCATGGTCATCACCACGGACCCGGACACCCCAAGCCCCTCATAATGTTGGATGTCAGTGGTGGACCCTGTGTAAACTATAATGTCCTGGACAAATCCTGTTTTCACGTCGCACATGACAAAGAACTTGACTCCAAACCTGTGCCTTTTGGAGGGAATATATTGACGGAACACCCGCCTACCTTTCCATAACATCAGGGACTCATCAATGCATACAGTAGATCCTTGTATGGCACAAAGACCCGACCAAATGCTGATGTCAGGCTAGTGAGAACATTTCTTATTTTGTATAACGGGTCATTTAGGATGGCAGTAGCGTTGTTGATGAACTGCAAGCATTGCAGCAGAACTAGGAAGCAGTCTTGGGGAAAAGAGGGTGGCAAAGAAGGGAGTTGCAAACATAGGATCTGTGCTCCAGTATTCTCTTAGGGAGTTCCTCTTTACTATCCCCATGAGAAGGACTGTCACCAGGAAGGTACACATTTCACTAATTGTGGTTGTCACCCATTTAGCGAGTTTCCCCCTCACTCCTGGCTCTCTCTTCTCCTGTAGCTCCGAGGCATAGCGATTGGTCTCTGCTATGTCTCCCACCAGCTCCTCTGTCAGAAGCAACTTGAAGCACTCTGCCGCAGATGGAAATGGCAAGTGGCGTTGCACTCCAGACTGGGACTCATCAAAGCAAACAGCAGGGCCAGGAGGGGTGAAATGGCTGGCGGCCTTCCAGCTACCACAGAACTCCTGTACTTCATCCATTGTCGGTGTGCCTCCATCACCACCAGCATCTTCAAAGGGACCTGGGACTTTGTCAGTGGACAAAGGGTCCTCAGATTCAGGGTTCTCAATGGCTACAAGGTTGTGGGGCAGCTCCTCACTGTCACTGTCAGAATCTGATTCCTGACTTTCATACTCAAAATCATTGTCAGAAGTGAAAAAATCTCCAGAATTTCCGCATTTGTGATTTGTCTCCTGTTGAAAGACATTGCTAATGCTACAGCTTATCCCACTAGCTACATACATAAACGACAACACTGAATGGCTCAGAGTGGGAGTGAGCGGTTACGTGACTGACTGCCAGCACGCGCCGCTTGTATCAATAAATCATTATCAGAAAATGTTTTGTGTGGTAATTATATATATTATTTTTTATATATTTACTGTTTTATTCACGTTTTCAAGTTCTATTGACAAATCATGCATTCCGATTCTTGCATAGATTGTAATGGGCACATATTATGTGTGTAAAATACTTTTTATTTGATTTTATTTTTTATGTTTGGAGCCATGTTTGTTGACATACAATGCATTCTGGGTGTCACGTAATCGTCTGTCAGACCAAAGATGTTATAACAAAATGAGGTGAGTAAGGGTTCACTCATTTTTTGAGAACTTTCAGAAGTGAATAGTGGGATGAACGATGGACAGGTCGTCTCACTGAGCAGCCATTACGAACACAGGCTGTAAAACAGTGATCACTAAGGTCATTACAGAAAACACCAGATTGATACCTATCAGGATTATTTGTGAGGATAACATCGAGGAGAGGAGCCTTTTCTGGGTGTTTGGTGTCATACCTTGTGGGATTGGTAATAATCTGAGAAAGATTTATGGAGTCCCACTGTTTGTGTCACGCCCTGATCTGTTTCACCTGTCTGATTGTGTGATTGTCTCCACCCACCTCCAGCTGTCACTCGTTTTCCCCATTAGTCCCTGGGTATTTATTCCGGTGTTCCCTGTTTGTCTGTTGCCAGTTCGTCTTGTCAAGTCAACCAGTGTGTTTTTCTGTGCGCCTGCCTTTCTTATCTCTCTTTTGCTAGTCCTCCTGGGTTTTGACCCTTGCCTGCCTTGACTCTGAACCCACCTACCTGACCATACTGCCTGCCCTGACCTTGAGCCTGCCTGCCACCCTGTACCTCCTGGACTCTGTACCTCCTGACCTTATGATCTTTTACCTGTCCCCGACCATTCTCTTGCCTGCCCCTTGGATTATAATACATATCAGAGACTCTAACCATCTTCCTCCTGTGTCTGCATCTGGGTCTTGCCCAGTGCCCTTATATTAAGCATGTCCCAGTTTAGGTCACCTAGCCGGACAAATTCAGACTTAGTGTAAGGGGCCTAGGGAGAGCTTAGGGTAGGGTACAGGCCGGTGCTGATGGAGGACGATAGCACCCAGCAACAGTCAACAAAGAGCTATTTGAAAGTTTAATGCTTAAAACCAGCAAATCAAATTGTTTGGGGACAGACTTGGCGGAGACAACCGAGCACTGAAGGTGATCCTTGGTAAAGACTGCCGCTGCCCCACATTTGGAAGATCTGTCTTGCTTGAAAAATGTTAGAACCAGAAAGGTTAACATCAGTATTCAAAACACTCTTCCTTAACCACGTCTCAGTAATGACCAACACATCTGGATTGAAGCTGTGAACCCACACTTTCAATTTATCCATTATAGGTAACAAGCTTTTAGTGTTAACGTGCAGAAAACCCAGGCTTTTACGTGAGCAAAAATCAGTGAAGCAGATATCAGAGCACAAGTCAGAATTGGGGCTGGCAACAATAGATGGGCCAGGGTATACATGCACATTTCCAGATATCATCAGCAGTAATACAATCAGGGCACGGCAGAGGACAGCAAGAGCTCTGCAGTGCTGATTCATAACATCTGAATGTGCATTAGATGGCAACAAGATCATACTGTACAGCAATTTCCTCAGGTAACATGGATACAAAGCTGGCGAGAGGTGGTTAGAATAGGATGGGAGGCCAGAAGTCTGTGTAACCAATAGAGAGTCAGAGTCACGAGTGTGGGAACAAACATAGTCTGTCCCACGGTTGGGTTAACAATAAACTTCATAGTCAACAAAGCATGCAGGAGTCATGAGGCAAATAGCAAAATAGCAACATGCACAATCATTTTTTTAAATATATATAACGGGTTGAGCATGAATACAACGCAAACCATATGCCATAGCCATCTCAGTCATCAGATCTCAACCCAACTGAACACTTATGGGACATTCTGGAGTGCCGCTTGAGACAGCGTTTTCCACCACTATTTATGACATTTTGCGTGAAAGAATGGTGTCGCATCACCCCAATAGACTTCCAGACACTTGATGTGCACTGAAGCTGTTCTGGTTGCCGGTGGCCTAATGCCCTACTAAGACATTATGCTGGTGTTTCCTTTATTTTGGCAGTTACCTGTATATGGATGGGTAAACAACATGGTACTGCCGTACCATTGTAATCCTCCCTGATTGTAGTACGTCTTTCGGACTCGTTCCATACTGTGTTTGAACAGAACAACGGTATGGATTATTCCACGTTGGATGCCTTTCCTCAGCGAGCTAATTATTCTCCTCCAGGTCAGTGACTGTTAGCTATCCCGTCTCTCCCTCTGGCCTGTCGATCGCCAGGAAGACGCATGCCAGCTGGCCTGCCTGGGTGGGGTGGGTGTCGATCGATAGATGATATCGACCAAGGCGAGCAGCAGTGTTTAAATGAGGCCCCAGTGAAACCCTAAGGAGAGCAGGAAGAGCTTGGTAATGTCCTCCCCCACTTCCTGTCCACGTGTGTCCTCCCCAGGGGTGACGTGTCATCCTTCCAACACCATCATCTTCAGGTTGCAAGGTGTGTGTTGTGTGTATACCATGATTAGTTCCTGCTGGTTAACATCTGTAAGGTGTGTGTGTGTGTGTGTGTGTGTGTGTGTGTGTATGTGTGTGTGTGTGTGTGTGTGTGTGTGTGTGTGTGTGTGTGTGTGTGTGTGTGTGTGTGTGTGTTCTGTCATTACTTGGTGCCCAGGATGTCTGCTTTCATCATCGTTTACCTTTAAAGACAGTCTGACAGACAGCCACATTACGCATGCTGTGATTGTACAAATACAGTACACTCTGACTCTGACCGACACACACACACGCACACACACACACACACACACACACACACACACACACACACACACACACACACACACACACACACACACACACACACACACACACACACACACACACACACACACACACACACACACACACACACACACACACACACAGGAAGACAATCGACTATTACAGGCTAAATACAATCTATGTGAGCAGTCTTGAGAGCAGATTGCCTCCTGCAATAACAACCTAACCCAGATGGAATCTGTCTGTTAGTTTAGGGGTCTGCTCCTATGGCCTCCAAGGTTGTCTCACAGAGCAGACATGACATCTGGGATTGACTCAGATCAATGTGGCCGGCTGGGTATTTTACAAGGCCCATCAATTCACACCCTTTTCTGATTAACTCCAATCTCCGGGCGAAATACAAAGCCGAGCTGTAAGGGAGTATAACATGGGAGTATGTCAGTGTGTGTGACTGTGTATGTGTTTATGTGTGTGCCTGCATCGTTGAAGTTTGGGTGTGTGTGTGTGATGGCCAAACGTACGGCCCTACTAGACATTTCCTCCGTAGCATGATACAATGCCTGTTCGTCCCTGATAAGATCTCATTCATTAATGTCACCTCGTCCACTCAGACTTGTCACACACACACACACACACACACACACACACACACACACACACACACACACACACACACACACACACACACACACACACACACACCCTCGGAAAATCCCTTCCTATAGGCCCCAGGGATGGGGTTACACACGGATAGTTTCAGGGGTCCATGAATACTGTCACTGAAACCTACACAACATGTACAGTGCACTGACTCAGTCAATGGAAACGACCCTCTGGAGACTGTCAATCCACAGGGCTGTCAGTTAGGTCATGATGGTGATGGTGTTGGGGAGGATGAATGGGGAGGAAGAGGTAGGTCTTGCTTAGTAATTGTCATATGATCCTATCTGGCATGAAGCTGCATTCTTCTAGGAATAATCACTTGGGACTGCTGTTTCAGAGAAAGGGAAAAAATAGATTGATTAAAGAAAGAGAAATAGGAAGCAGGCAGGAGAGGAGTGCCAATGTGTTGTCCTTTAATATGTATCTGGCAAGCTGATACCCTACTGTCTAGGCAGCAGCTAAACAGAGTTCCTCTGTGTCACAAAAGAAGAGGAGAAATCCTCAAAGGTGGTCTGCACACACACACACACACACGCGCGCGCGCACGCACGCACGCACGCACGCACACACACACACACAGACACACAGACCGAGCGCCTGAAAGTTTAATCAGTGCAGTGAGCAGTCATGTTTATGCCTATCATCATATATTTGATTCATTAGGCAACACAAAAGGAGTTTTATGTATTTGTACGCCGTCAAAGTGTAATAACCGGAATTACTTTCAGATGTTGGCTGTGGGTTTTCCATTTTTGAGAGCCTGGTCGCAAACAGTCAAGTGCTGTAATAGAATGAACAAACATGACCGTATGGCATTTCATTCCCCTTCTTCGAACACACCATGATGGCGCTCTGCTTTTATCCAAATGGGCCAGACTGAGACGTAGGCTGAAGACAGAATGTAGCACAGCCGTAGCTCGTTTAGAAGTCTCAAACTGACACTGACGATCCCATGGTTACTCTCTGGTAACACTGGGAGATATCTGGGAGATATATTGGGGCAAAGAATTGTGTTTCCCATCACTGGTGGGTTGCTGCACCATGTGGGGGAGTTGGGGCGTTGAGGCTTCCTCAAACCCAACAATGAGACAGATCATTACAAGTAGGTGGGTTGTCTGTGTTTGGAACCAGAACCTGGGTTATGATACCCTGGACTTAGTGACTGCCCTGGGAATGTGAGAGGTGTTCTTCAGTGTTATAGGACGTGGTGTTACATCACCTCGCCTGCTTTCCCTGGAACACACACCTGACATCCACCTGGGTAACACGGCCCAAACACACCAGGGGACCTGGGGATCAGGGAGGAAGATGGTAGGGCTTCCTAAAGGTCCATGTCTTACCTTCCGGGAAAAGATCAGTAGACACCTGTAAGAGCTAAGCTCTGGGTGGTGTGTGTGTGTGTGTGTGTGTGTGTGTGTGTGTGTGTGTGTGTGTGTGTGTGTGTGTGTGTGTGTGTGTGTGTGTGTGTGTGTGTGTGTGTGTATGTTAGTAGGATTATCATACATTTGTTTGGCTGGAGTGCTATGGGATCAGACATGGTGATTAGCTTGCCACTAAAGGCCTTTTGGCTGCTTCATCTCTTGTAAGAGGGCCAAAGCCGGTCTCAGTTGAACAACTAACCGCAGAGGCAAACACATGCACACACGCGCCCGCCCGCCCGCGCGCGCACGCACACACACACACACACACACACACACACACACACACACACACACACACACACACACACACACACACACACACACACACACACACACACACACACACACACACACACACACACACACACACACACACACACACACACACACACACACACACACACACACACACACACACACACACACATACACACACACACACACACACACACACACACACATTCATACATACATACCCATACATACATACACACACTTCTTGGTTACATAAGGTCCCCATAAACACAAAAAAATAGCTGCACTCTGAACTCTGCATTTTAAAGCCTGATAAATCCATCCCAATCTGGCCCTGTCTGGCCGTGCTTGTGAAAGTCAATGGGAATAACACAACAGAACATTCACAGTTCACTCAATAAGCCTTAATTTCCAAACATTATAAGCCGCTGTATACAAACATGGGAATTACATTTCATAATAAGCCTACAAGTTGCCTGATAATGCCCTGCATTGTAACGTCCTTTCAGCTCAATGTCTCCCAATGTCAAATGTGCCTGACCAAGGGGAAAGATCCCAGACGTCAACAAAAACAGGCTGTCCCTGGATCAGTTGCATTGTCATGCATCACATACTGCCTGGCTGTGAGGACGAGGTCACAACAGGTACAAGATCAGTCATATTGGAGCTGGTGCACAGCGGATGTGTGTGGTTAGAATCAATGAACTGTGAGGTGAGCTGAGCTAAACTAAGAATCAATGATGCAATGGATAGTGTGTGTGTGTGCGTCTGTGTGTACATGTGTATGTGTGTGTGTGTGTGTGTGTGTCTCTGAGGTGTTCTGACGCCACATGGTGGGTAAATCCAATCAGTTTTTCCCTGGCCATGGGCTCATGGTGCACTGATCTGGAAAGTTCATCTGCTCCCACATCCTGACATAGAGACGGGCCTGGCAGCCAAGACAGAATGTGACAGAACTGCTCCCCCTGACTAGTTCTGAGTGAATTAGAGCCTAAATGTGTGTGTGTGTATCAGGCTAGTGAACACTGAGTGAGGGTTATGTGGTGTGAGCAGCTTGGTTTGAAATGGAACAGAGCTCTCGCTACACACTCAGTGACCTTGTACCTTGTACAGAGCTCCATTCCTCTCTCTACCTCGCTGTGTGTCTCTCTCTCCCCCCTCCTGTCACACCCTGATCTGTTTCATCTGTCTTGTGCTTGTCTCCACCCACCACCAGGTGTCTCTCATTTTCCAGTTCATCTTGTCAAGTCTTACCAGCGTGTTTTCCCGTATCTCTAGTGTCTGTTTTCTAGTCCTCCCGGTTCTGACCATTCTGCCTGCCCTGACCCTGAGCCTGCCTGCCGTTCTGTCCCGGTTTGACGCTGCCTTGGATTACTGACCTCAGCCTGCCCTGGACCTGCTGTTTGCCTGCCCACTGTTCCATAATAAACATCTGAGATTCGAACTGTCTGCCTCCTGTATCTGCATCTGGGTCTCGTCCTGAGCCATGTTACCTCCTCTCTCTATCTCTCTTTCTCAGTCTCTCTCTCTGTCTCTCAATTCAATTTAAGGGCTTTATTGGCATGGGAAACATGTCTACATTGTCAAAGCAAGTGAAAAAAACAAACATAGGTGAAATAAACCAAAACTAATTAACTCACAAAAGTTCTAAAAGAATACAGATGTTTCAAATGTCATATTATGTCTATATACAGTGTTGTAATGCTGTGCAAATGGAGAGGCAGGTAGCCTAGTGGTTAGAGCGTTGGAGCATTGGGCCAGTAACCAAAAGGGTTGCTGGATCAAATCCTCAAGCTGACAAGGTAAAACTCTGTCGTTCTGCCCCTGAACAAGGCAGTTAACCCCCTGTTCCCCTGACTTGCCTAGTTAAATCAAGGTTACACAAATAGTTAAAGTACCTAAGCGAACATAAATATAGGTGTGCTTCTTCTTGTGGCAACAGGTCACAATGTTTTCTTGCTGCTGTGATTGCCCCCAAATGGGAGTTTATCAAAATTGGATTTGTTTTCAAATTCAATGTGGGTCTGTGTAATCTGAGGGAAATATATGTCTCTAATTTGGTCATACATTTGGCAGGAGGTTAGGAAGTGCAGCTCAGTTTCCACCTCATTTTCTGGGCAGTGGGCACATAGCCTGTCTTCTCTTGAGAGCCAGGTCTGCCTTCGGCGGCCTTTCTCAATAGCAAGGCTATTCTCACTGAGTCTGTACATACAGTAGTCATAGATTTCCTTAATTTCCCAAAGTCACAGTGGTCAGGTATTCTGCAACTGTGTACTCACTGTTTAGGGCCAAATAGCATTTGAGTTTGCTCAGTTTTTTTTGTAAATTCTTTCCAATGTGTCAAGTAATGAACTTATTATTTTCTCATGATTTGGTTAGGTCTAGTTTGCTGTCCTGGGGCTCTGTGGGGTTGGTTTGTTATTGTGAACAGAGCCCCAGGACCAGCTTGCTTAGGGGGCTCCTCTCCAGGTTCATTTCTCTGTAGGTGATGGCTTTGTTATGGAAGGTTTGGGAATCACTTCCTTTTAGGTGATTGTAGAATTTAACGTCTCTTCTCTGGATTTTGATAATTAGCGGGTATCGGCCTAATTATGCTCTGTATGCATTATTTGGTGTTTTACATTGTAAGCGGAGGATATGTTCGCAGAATTCTGCATGCGGAGTCTCAATTTGGTTTTTGTCCCATTTTGTAACTTCTTGGTTGGTGAGCGGACCCCAGACCTCACAACCATAAAGGGCAATGGGTTCTATAACTGATTCAAGTATTTTTAGCCAAATCCTAATTGGTATGTCAAATTTTATGTCCTTTATGTCCTTTCGATAGCATAGAAGGCCCTTCTTGCCTTGTCTCTCAGATCGTTCAAAGCTTTGTGGAAGTTACCTGTGGCGCTGATGTTTAGGCCAAGGTATGTATAGTTTTTTGTGTGCTCTAGGGCAACGGTGTCTAGATGGAATTTGTATTTGTGGTCCTGGCAACTGGACCTTTTTTGGAACACCATTATTTTTGTCTTACTGAGATTTACTGTCCGGGCCCAGGTCTGACAGAATCTGTTCAAAAGGTCTAGGTGATGCTGTAGGCCCTCCTTGGTTGGGGACAGAAGCACCAGATCATCAGCAAACAGCAAACAGTAGACATTTGACTTCAGATTCTAGTAGGGTGAGGCCGGGTGCTGCAGACTGTTCTCTCTCTCCTACTTTCTCTCTCTCTATCTCTCTTTCTCCCTCTCTCTCCCTCTTTCCTATCTCTTGTGCTCTCTCTCACCTACCCATCAAGCTCTGCTTCACAAGGAGAGAGCTAAAGAGGAGAAGAAAAAGGAGGTGTCTGATCTGAATGTGGGGGGCTGAGGCAGAACATATGCCCAGAGCCTTCCCGCTGGCCAGAGTCCATACGCTGGGCATCTATCAGAACTGACTGGCCCAGTGGTAGAGACAGGAAGAGGAAAGATGCACACACCATGCATCTGTCCACAGTCCATCTATCAGGTATAGCACCACAGACTACCACTGTTGAGTCTATTCTGAACTTCTCTCAGATGTAGCGTGTTAGAAGTGAATGAGATACTATGAACCCATCAGCTTTCTGCCCTGTGGAGTAATTCTATACTGTATACTGTAACTATACCTCTGGAACTGGAGATCTGTTGATGGATATGGAGTATTAGTTACAAAGGGATTCATCCTCTTATTCCTAGCTGTCTCCCTTCTCTTCCTATCTCTGCTAGTACAGTGGTCATAAATAGTTACCTCTCTCTCCCTTTATTAGTCTGGCTGACGGAGGGAGGACGGCCCATTTAGCAAGAAACCATGTCAACCTAACACTACTGGATCCTGACACCAACAGACACACGCACGCACGCACGCACATTTTTTTTTTACTATCCTTCTGGGATCAAACAATTGATTCCCATTCATTAAAATCCTATTTTCCCTAACCCCTAACCTTAACCCCAAACCTAATTCTAATTATAAACCTAACCTCTAAAATAGCCTTTTTCTTTGTGGGGATTTGGGAAATGTCCCCACGAGGGAGAATTGTCCTTGTTCTACTATCCTAAGAATAGAAGAACCAACACATTCACACACACACACACACACACACACACACACACACACACACACACACACACACACACACACACACACACACACACACACACACACACACACACACACACACACACACACACACACACACACCCACACACACACACACACACACACACACACACACACACACACACACACACAATTAGCAATTAGGGTCCACAGTAAGTAGAACCCCCTGGGCAGTTTGGTCTAATCTCTATGTTCTCTCTTCTCTCTCTCTCTCTTATATTAACACTCACAGTAGAGAGGGAAGAAAAGAAAGAAAGGAGAGAATGATGGATTGACACATTATCTCCAGAATGATGGAGGGTAATGAGAGGGTAACATTACTGAGGCTACCTGGGGACATAACGTCAATGTGTGTACCTGACTGTGTGTAACGGTGCAGCATGTTGCTGTGTTAGTGATGAGCCTTCCCACTCACACAAATCAAAACCTAGACATCGTCTCTCCCTGGATGGCACGAACAGATGTTCACCCACCCACCCACCCACCCACCCACCCACCCACCCACACACACACACACACACACACACACACACACACACACACACACACACACACACACACACACACACACACACACACACACACACACACACACACACACACACACACACACACACACACACACACACACACACACACAGCGAGGAGTAGAGGAGAGGAGGGCAGTGGCAGTATGGGGATTTCTCTCTCCTAGTCTGAGTTGACGTCCCAGGGCATTGTCAGACATACCATGGTCCTAATCCAGTGTTAGCGTAGAGAGGAGAGGATAGATGGAGGGAGCCATAATTGAAAACATGCTCTGCCTCTGCTCCTCTGGCTTAACCAGGGGACAGGGCACCATAGTGTTTATGTCACACTGTTTGTCTGTCCATCTGGTTTTCAGTCTAGACTAGCAATCACTCTCAATCTGGTCTGCTTTGCTTGTGTGTGTGTGTCCAGTCTTGTTCAATAATGAGTGGGTGGTGTTATGCCTATTGACTGCTAATCTATTATCTCTACAGCAGGGATTAAGACGGGTAACCGGGATCCAGGGACTGTCCCGGGAACACTCTTCACATTTTCTGAAAAAATGTAATGACAAGACCTGGGAAATTACAACACTTTCCCCCAATGTCGTGCTAACGCAATTCCACAAAATACACAACATGTGCAGCAGCAGATTGGCAAAAAAATCAGAAAGCATATTATCCAATCAGGTTGGATATAACTGTTATACTCATTTCAAGCAATAGTCATGTGTGGTCATCTAGATGCTCATTTCAGCACCGTTTTCATTGGGACAGCGCCATCGCGCCACTTTGAGACAAGCGTGGGGGACTCCTCTTGATAAATCAATCAATGTCAGATCTTTGTTTTCACTGAATCTCCATTTGGATATATGGTAACAATTAGGCTGGGGACATGGTAGCTAAGTTGAGGTGACTGCTAACGATCATCTTTATTTTAGTTTGCTCATCTATTAGCTTAGCAGAACATTTTGCTAGCATGTTACACAAGTGGATTTTGCTCTTCACTCATGTATTAGCCTGTCGTACTCCCGACCAAAAGCCTATGACTTGTCTGATAATCAGTCAATGGGATTTTGTTTTACTGTATATTTGGTTAATTGATCTCCGGCTGGACAAGTGGAAGAGGTAGCCCATTTATTTGTTTGCTCATCTATTGTATCACTGATCAGAAACATTTAGCATGCAATAATGTAGCCTAAATCAAGTGTATTCTTTATCTATTGACTAACGTAGTATCCTTATATAGCCTTATATAGAGGCAATTTTCCTGTCATCCCAATGGCACTGAAACCCAAAACAAACCCCAAATCCAGAGTCCTGTGTCGAATGGAAATTCCTAACTTTATTCTGTAATTCATCGGTTTTATTATCAAAGCACGTCTCATGCATGTCAAAACACTGGCTTTAACATTTCCCCCTGCTTCTCTGCGCTGTCTCGTATTGCTGCCCATGTGAGAGCTTCGGTAGAGAATGTGTGATCAGCAAATGGTATGAGAGTAGATATGGATCTTTTTTTATAAACAATTGGTTCCCATTAAGATTCCTTGATATTTAATACCTTTAATACCTTAAATACCTCTGTTGATATGAGATACCTCTGTTATTCATGAGCTGACCTGCTATCTGTATAATCATCAACTCGATTTAGCCAAATAGGAGATATTATGTCATTCGTTGGAGGTTATCTATCCTTTTCATGCGTGAGTTCCAAATATCTCTAACCGTCACCACAGCAGAGTTGTTTTATGCACGCGATGTCAGAATGCACTCACTGTTCCAAAATGTGATTGTTACGCAACAGGACAGTTAACCCGCGCTGCCTGCTAATTATAGGTTATGTTTTAACTTGTCAATTTCAAATTATTTTCGAACAAGTTGTATTTTCTAACAACAGTTTGAATTGAGGTGTGTTCCGCCTCCTCATTAATTCATATAGAAGTAACCCATGTCAGCGTTGTGGACAATTTATGTTTGAGGCTTTACTGAGCCGGACAAACTTCTCTCTTCGAGGAGAGCCCACGCACTTCACCAATGTTTGCGGCTTTACTGAGCCCACGCACTTCACCAATGTTTGCGGCTTTACTGAGCCGGACAAACTTCTCTCTTCGAGGAGAGCCCACGCACTTCACCAATGTTTGCACTGATCAAGTATGCACGAATTGGAACATTTTCTGGTTGGCGCTCGCATTGTGCGTTCCTACCAAAGTAAGTTCCTTATTTTACAGTATGTATGTATGTATGTATGTATTAATGTATGTATGTATGTATGTATGTATGTATGTATGTATGTATGTATGTATGTATGTATGTATGTATGTATGTATTTATGGAGCATACTCTATTTACAGTTTTATTTACATGTTTTCAAGTACTGGTGATAAATAATGCATTCTGATTATTGCATAGATTGTAATGGACACCTATGATGTGTGTAAAATACTTTTTTGAAGGTTGTACTGATTTTATTGAGCTAATGCTAATCTATTTGCCGGCTATGTGTGGCGCCATGTTTGTTGACATTATACAATGCTTTCTGGGTGTCACGTAAACGTCGGTCAGACCAAAGATGTTATAATGAGGTGAAGGAATGGTTTACTCATCTTTCGGGTAAACTTCCGTACGTGAATGAAGGGATGTGAATGATTGTAGATAACACACCCCATTTCAAAATGCATATTATAAACAGACCAAACTCATCTTGTCTCCTCTTATTATCTTTGGTTGATGTGAAAAAACAAACATGGTGGCACGCACAAACTACCCATCGTCGGATTACTTTTGATTTCTAGAAAGTGTTTTACTCAATTATTTAGATCAATGGTGCGCTCACTCATGATGTGATTTCATTATAAAGAGTAATTAATATTACCTAATTCATATTGTAGTTTCTGTCAGCCGAGAGTTATAAAAATATGACCGCTTGTGTTACGTCAATCTCTCCTCAGTTAGCGCTAGGACAAATGTAGCCTACATTTTCCAGTTTGGATGATTGTGTTATGCTGTAGCTACTTCTATGAAGGTCTGAACATTGCATCCCAAAATAAACTGGTCACATTCTGGACATAACTTTGTAAGGACTGTGTTTGTGCAAAATGTTTCTTTTCTTTTGTTACCCCCTGATTACATGGCTTCTGATTAAATTCAATTTTCACAGAACCGCTTGTTGCAATTTCGATGAGGATCTCTTGTTCAGATATCGGAAAGTTGACTGGATGCAGGGCATGAAATGGATAACGGATCCAGTTGTTTGTGTCATCGGGGAAAGTACCTGCGTAATTGCGCACTCAACTCACTCAGGTGCTTCGCTATATCACATTTGACATTGCCCGTAAGCCTGAGTTCATTTGCAAACAAAAAAATCAATCAATGATGGAAAAACCTGTGTGTTGTCCCTGTTAATGCAGACAGAGAAGAGCTCCAACTTCTTAATCATAGCCTCAATTTTGTCCAGCACATTGAATATAGTTGCGGAGAGTCCCTGTAATCCTAGATTCAGAAAATTCAGGCGAGAAAAACATCACCCAGATAGGCCAGTCGTGTGAGAAACTCGTCATCATGCAAGCGGTCAGACAAGTGAAAATTATGGTCAGTAAAGAAAACTTTAAGCTCGTCTCTCAATTTAAAAAAAATGTGTCAATACTTTGCCCCTTGATAACCAGCGCACTTCGGTATGTTGTAAAAGCATTACATGGTCGCTGCCCATATCATTGCATAGTGCAGAAAATACACGAGAGTTCAGGGGCCATGCTTTAACAAAGTTAACCACTTTCTCTGTAGTGTCCAACACGTCTTTCAAGCTGTCTTTTGGCAGCAAGAGCCTCTCAGTGGATGCTGCAGTGTACCCAAGTGGCGTCGGGAGCAACTGCTTGCACGCGCATTACCACTCTACCATGTCTCCCTGTTATGGCTTTTGCGCCATCAGTACAGATACCAACACAACTTGACCACCAAAGTCCATTTGATGTCACAAAGCTGTACGGTACTTAAAAAATATCCTCTCATGTTGTCCTGGTTTCCAGTGGTTTGCAGAAGAGGATGTCATCCTTAATTGACCCCCCATGAGCATAATGGACATATACCAGGAGCTGTGCCAGGCCCGCCACGTCTGTTGACTCATCCAGCTGTAACGCATAGAATTTACTGGCTTGTATGCGAAGCAGTAATTGTTTCAAAGCATCTCCTGCCATGTCACTGATGCGTTGTGAAACAGTGTTGTTCGATGAAGACATTGTCTGTATAGTTTTTTTGGCCTTTTCCCCCAGCATTGTCCCAGCCATATCCGCGGCAGCAGGAAGAATTAAGTCTCCACACAATAGTATGGGGCTTGCCTGTCCTAGCCACTCTGTAGCTCACAATATAAGATGCTTCCAGCCCCTTCTTATTAAGTCTTAATTCTCGCTCAAAAAACTCCACTGGCTTATTTTTCAAGTTGGCATGTTTTGTTTCTAAATGTCTGCGCAAGAGAAAAGGTTTCATCGAGTTGTGAGATAGTACTTTTGCACATATAACACACTGTGGCTGAGGAAAGGCACTACTCCCAGTATAAGTGAAACCCAAAATCAATGTAGTTCTCATCATATTTGCGCCTCTTCGATGGTCCAACGTCCATGTCTGTTGTTCGGTGCTTTCCCGGGTAAGGGGGCAGTAGCTCTTCATGTCCATGCTAGCTGGGCTAACAACACATGTAGAATTACTGATGCTAGCATTGGATGTGCTTGTGGAAGCAGAACAACTTGTGTCGTCGACAGGTGCAGGTTTAGTACTGCTGGTAGTAGCAGTACTACCAGTAGAGCTGGTATGTGTCTCTATGGAGGCCTTACCCTTTTGAACCATTTATCAAATTTCGAGCAAACAGAATGAGCAGCAGCTACGTTTGTCTACATACAGACCATTAGTGGAATTCCCACGAGAGAGTGATGGTTAATGTGATTGGACGTTCATTATTTGACTAGGCTGCCTGTATTTGACATTGGGTTGTTATTTCGCTGAACACTAGACGGTTTAATTTTATTTTTGGCAGTGAAACGAGGCTACTTAGGCGAGAAAAAAACCTCACCCAAATGTACAGCCCTGTTGGAAAATATAAATGGACTGTTTGAAAATGTGAAGAACATTTTTATTTGGCATACCCCCGACGACATTGCGTATCCAAGTTTGGGAATACCTGACCCAGTGTATCTCTCAGTCCCTCCAACTCACAGTTTTCTACACTGACACCAAACCATTGAGATGGGTCCAGTGTTCTATTTTTAGCCTGTGCCAGAGACACCGGTGGTGTGTGTGTGTGTGTGTGTGTGTGTGTGTGTGTGTGTGTGTGTGTGTGTGTGTGTGTGTGTGTGTGTGTGTGTGTGTGTGTGTGTGTGTGTGTGTGTGTGTGTGTGTGTGTGTGTGTGTGTTGGAAGGTGACAGGGAGACAGGTGGATGAGAGAAAGAGTGAAGGAAAAAGGGGTAGAGAAAGAGGTGTGCTTTATAGCCTTCCCCTGCATCGATTCACACACACACACACACACACACACACACACACACACACACACACACACACACACACACACACACACACACACACACACACACACACACACACACACACACACACACACACACACACACACACACACACACAGACTAATAAGCGTAACTTGCGATTATCTAGGATGCATTCAAATGAATCTCGACACACGTACCAACCTATATCATCTCCCCAGTGTTAAGACCATTAATAAGCTTTAATCCAATTAACATAAAGCAAATTTACCGCCTACGACTGAACTATTCCATACACACACATGCGCACACACACACACACACATACACACACACAGACACACGCACGCACGCACACAGACAGGTACGCACACACACACACACAACCAGGTACTCACACAAGCAAGTAAGTACAGTACTGTACATACACACAAACGCGCACGGTAAGTACCCTCACTCCTGATACAGTAGTCGATACCAGCGAGAGTTGTCAGAGTTACCGACGCAGCATCCTCTGCCAACATCTCATCCCTCTCTTCACCCTTCCTCCCCCTCTCTCCTCCCCTCCTCTCCCTCTCTCCTCCCCCTGTCCTTTGCTGTCTCCCAGGGCAGCGGTATGAAGGGAGAAACATGCTTGTGTACATGATGATAATTCGGCCTGACTCTCCCGTCGACAGTCGTCTGCCTACGGCAGCCAGCCATCAACACTGTACTGAGCACAGACCTGCCACCTCTTGTCTCCACAATTACAGCAATCACACTGGACAACCGCCGATATCTCGCTGGGTGTGTGTGTGTGTGTGTGTGTGTGTGTGTGTGTGTGTGTGTGTGTGTGTGTGTGTGTGTGTGTGTGTGTGTGTGTGTGTGTGTGTGTGTGTGTGTGTGTGTGTGACAGAGAAAGAGAGAGAGTGTGAATTTGCATGTGTGTGTGTGGCAATGGCAATTTTGTACGTTTCCACGGGCAGTATGTCTGCAGTGGGCAATAACTTGTTAGGACAGCCACTTGTCAATCATTCAAAAGAAAATAGCAGTATTATAACACAGTAAGGCCCTGTGGTAAGACTGTCTGTCCGGAGCCACAGTACGTCTGCCACGGCTGACCTATCACTCCAATCAGAGACAGGGTCAGAGACACCCTGAGCTACATAACGATGACATAAGGTGACTTAGGTTGACATAGGGAATAAAGGTAGACCAAAAGCTACAGGTTCATAACAGGCGTAAGACACTGGATTACAGAGGAAATATGGACGGTTTAACATTGCTCCTCTCATTTCGGTTATTTATTCCGCCTATCTTTAAAAAGAGACAGGTGCAACTGGCCCCTAACTGTAATATTTCCCGTTAAACCCTGCTTCCTGTCTGGGTAGCCGGCGGTTCCCAGGGATCAGCTGGTGATCTGAGGGCTTAGTGGTTGTGGCAGATAGACAGACAGAGTGGCCCTGCTCAGGGTAGAGACGAAGAGGCAGGCACAGCGTTTAAATGTCAGTTTTTCTTTTTCATTAAGCCCTCATCTGGTACATTATCCAAACTCGAAATCATACTGTAGCCAGACGAAGGAGGGGGAGGATGACGCTGTCTCAAGACAAAGAACAGGATGGAGGGAAAAGAAGAAGAGTAGAGGAGGATATGAGAGAAAGCAGGGATGGGCCAGAAGAGTAGGAGGACAAAAACTAGAATGTACATGTATGTCCAACATTTCTTCAATGATGCCAGTGTTTTTAGGACAGCACCATTCCCTAATCAGATACTCTCTCTTACGCAGTCCTTGGAAAAGGGAGTTGACTCAACGATGCTCTAATCCCCTCATCTTTGATGTGACTAATTGGCCCGTGGTGTGTGTGACCCCTCCTGGTACCTCTGTAGGGGTCATGACCTAACCCCTGGAGTCAGATACTGCTTCTGATGGTATTAGGATCTCTAAATGAGAGTCAACATTGTGTACTGTTGCGGGCTCATCTTGCTCGAGAGACTCCTTGTGGCGGGCCAGGCGCCTGCAGCATCACTTCGGTTGTCAGTTGAACGGTGTTTCCTCCGACACATTGGTTGAGCAGTGCGGTTTGGCGAGTCATGTTTTGGAGGACGCATGACTCAACCTTCGCCTCTCCAGAGCCCGTTGGGGAGTTGCAGCGATGAGACAAGATCGCTGGATCAGATCTCAGAATCATATTCAACCCATATCAGGTAAAGCTTGACTGACCTGAATAATTTGGATAAATTGGTTGAATCTGAGTCCTGGTCAACCAATCTGATCCTCTGGGTTTACGGCAGCTCAGCTCCCCACAGCTCATAATGGGAGATGAAGGCAGAGAGAAAAACGGAATAAGGGGAGGGAATAAAGAGAGAAGGGTGAGGAGCGAGGCGGCAGCATTGTTTGATGACAGGTTGTCTTGTGTGTCTGTGACTAAGTGCCTCTCCTGCTCCTCTCTCATGGCTTCTGTCTCCTCTAACCTTGTGGGCGTTCTCTCTCTCTCTCCCTCTCTCCCTCTCTCCCTCTCTCTCTCTCTCTCTCTCTCTCGCTCTCTCTCTCTCTCTCTCTCTCTCTTTCTACCTCTACCTCTGTCTCTCTCTCTCTCTCTCTCTCTACCTCTGTCTTTCTCTCTTTCAGTCTCTATCTCTAATTCACCATACATTTGTTTCTTCTACTTTTTTGTCCCTCTCCCTCTCAGGTTTTATATTTCTCCCTTTCTCTCGCTCTCTCTCTCTCGCTATCATCACTTTGTCTATCTCTATCCTATTCAGCCTCTTGTTGATCCCTCTCTCTATCATTTTTTCTCTCTCGCTATTTGTTCTCTCTCGAAGGTGTTTCGTGCTTCTAATCTTTCTATTTCCCTCTCTTATTCATTCGTCTTTTGCACTCTTTCTACCTCTCCGTCATCTCCCTCTCTCTCATTTCATGGTACAATAAAGGTTGGTTAATGCTCTCTCTTTCTCTCTCTCTGTCTCTCTGGTGAGCCATATAATTAGAGTGGGGGACCTTGTCCTCTTCACAAAGAGACTGAAGATGCCTTAATTTCTACTCAGTCTCCCCCATACTGGCATACAACTAAAAATATTCCTATATTACATCAGAGCATAATGAACACAGTAGCATCATTTCAAACCCACCAACACACACACTTTCAACTCACTGTATCATACCAACACACACACTTTCAACTCACTGTATCATACCAACATACACACTTTCAACTCACTGTATCATACCAACACACACACTTTCAACTCACTGTATCATACCAACACACACACTTTCAACTCACTGTATCATACCAACACACACACTTTCAACTGAATGTATCATACCAACACATACTGGGCTTCGTTTTATTATTTATTATTCCTGCTGCGAGGAACCCCGAGGGTGTGTGTGTGTGTGTGTGTTCGATGAAAGAGTGTTCGATGAAATAGAGAGAGAGGAAGAGGCAGAGTGAGTGAGGGAGTGAGTGAGTGAGTGAATGAGAGAGAGAGAGTGAGTGAGAGAGTGAGTGAGAGAGTGAGTGAGAGAGTGAGTGAGAGAGTGAGTGAGTGAGTGAATGAGAGAGAGAGAGTGAGTGAGAGAGTGAGTGAGTGAGTGAATGAGAGAGAGAGAGTGAGTGAGAGAGTGAGTGAGAGAGTGAGTGAGAGAGTGAGTGAGAGAGTGAGTGAGTGAGTGAATGAGAGAGAGAGAGTGAGTGAGAGAGTGAGTGAGAGAGTGAGTGAGAGAGTGAGTGAGGGGGTGAGTGAGTGAGTGAGGGGGTGAGTGAGTGAATGAGTGAGGGAGTGAGTGAGTGACAAAAAGAGACTAGAAACCGATACAGAGAAAAGTCGAACGCCCAAAAGAGTGAGCTGCATACCAAGGTATACAAATACAAATCATTAATTTACATCTGACATTTTAGTCATACTGTACAGTTTAGAGTCACAGATACAGATACTTACAGTTCATTTAGTAGTAAGTACATATTTCATCAATAAAGAAGTTCAATATCCTCCTTCCTTTATACTGGTCTCATCAAAACGCTGTCAGCCCAGAGAGGAGCGGATAAAGGAGGTTGTATTGTCTGAAAGCATAATGGTTTAGGCCAGTAAAACCTAATGGAGAAAATGATGTAAAAGGTTGTGACACAGACAGACACGTTAACAAGCATTCCAATTTACTCCCAGGCTGCAGGAAATGTGTGTGTGTGTGTGTGTGTGTGTGTTTGTGTGTGTGTGTGAAACTGAATCACAAGGTTAGTTCACAGGAGAACTATGGTTAGATACTCCCTGTGGAAGAAGAACAGACTTGCCCTCATGTTCTCTCTCTTTTAATGTCATTCTTTCTCTTTCCATCAACAGCAAGGGAACAGTAGTAAACCCTATGGCCTTGACGAGGGAAGATGCACTGCAATGCACCCCCCCAGCCTGTTCCACTGTGCTGCTCACCTCTATAAAAACACAGATGGACTGGACCACTCTCGTTAAGCAGGGGTTATTACAACTCCCCCCCCCCCCCCCCCCCCGTTGGAAAGATATACCAAGCTCCTCTTGTCCTGGACTGTCACGTTCTGACCTTAGTTCCTTTGTTTTGTCTTTTGTTTTAGTATGGTCAGGGCGGGAGTTGGGTGGGTTGTCTATGTTAGTTTTTCTATGATTTTCTATTTCTGTGTTTGGCCTGATATGGTTCTCAATCAGAGGCAGCTGTCAATCGTTGTCCCTGATTGGGAACCATATTTAGGTAGCCTGTTTTCTGTTGGGTTTTGTGGGTGGTTGTTTTCAGTCTTTGTGTGTCTGCACCAGATAGAACTGTTTCGGTTTTCACTTTTGCTGTTTTGTATTTGAAGTGTTCTGTTTCTTGATTATTATTACATTAAGATGAACACTAACCACGCTGCACTTTGGTCCTCTCCTTCCACCGACGAAAGCCGTTACATGGACTGGATGTTCTAATTGGTTCCAAAGAATTAAATCACTGCAATGTGTAGTGTAGTACAAAGACAAAACGTAAAGGGTTAAAATGTGTGTGTGAGAGTGGGTTGTATAATAATGTGTAGGGGTATGGGAGTTGTCATCGTGGTATGTGTATGTAAGGGAGTTGTCATCGTGGTATGTGTATGTAAGGGAGTTGTCATCGTGGTATGTGTATGTGAGGGAGTTGTCATCATGGTATGTGTATGTGAGGGAGTTGTCATCGTGGTATGTGTATGTGAGGGAGTTGTCATCGTGGTATGTGTATGTGAGGGAGTTGTCATCGTGGTATCTGTATGTGAGGGAGTTGTCATCATGATATGTGTATGTAAGGGGTGAGGGAGTTGTCATCATGGTATGTGAGGGAGTTGTCATCATTGTATGTGTATGTGAGGGAGTTGTCATCATGGTATGTGTATGTGAGGGAATTATCATCATGGTATGTGTATGTGAGGGAGTTGTCATCATGGTATGTGTATGTGAGGGAGTTATCATCATGGTATGTGTATGTGAGGGAGTTGTCATCATGGTATGTGTATGTGAGGGAGTTGTCATCATGGTATGTGTATGTGAGGGAGTTGTCATCATGGTATCTGTATGTGAGGGAGTTGTCATCATGATATGTGTATGTTAGGGAGTTGTCATCATGGTATGTGTATGTGAGGGAGTTGTCATCATGGTATATGTATGTGAGGGAGTTGTCATCATGGTATGTGTATGTGAGGGAGTTGTCATCATGGTATGTATTTATGAGGGAGTTGTCATCGTGGTATGTGTATGTGAGGGACTTGTCATCGTGGTATGGGTATGTGAGGGAGTTGTCATCATGGTATGTAAGGGGTGAGGGAGTTGTCATCATGGTATGTGTATGTAAGGGGTGAGGGACTTGTCATCATGGTATGTAAGGGGTGAGGGACTTGTCATCATGGTATGTAAGGGGTGAGGGAGTTGTCATCATGGGATGTGAATGTAAGGGGTGAGGGAGTTGTCATCATGGTATGTGAATGTAAGGGGTGAAGGAGTTGTCATCATGGTATGTGTATGTAAGGGGTGAGGGAGTTGTCATCATGGTATGTGTATGTAAGGGGTGAGGGAGTTGTCATGGGATGTGTATGTAAGGGGTGAGGGACTTGTCATCATGGTATGTGAATGTAAGGGGTGAGGGAGTTGTCATCATGGTATGTGAATGTAAGGGGTGAGGGAGTTGTCATCATGGTATGTGTATGTAAGGGGTGAGGGAGTTGTCATCATGGTATGTGTATGTAAGGGGTGAGGGACTTGTCATCATGGTATGTGAATGTAAGGGGTGAGGGAGTTGTCATCATGGTATGTGTATGTAAGGGGTGAGGGAGTTGTCATCATGGTATGTGTATGTAAGGGGTGAGGGAGTTGTCATGGGATGTGTATGTAAGGGGTGAGGGAGTTGTCATGGGATGTGTATGTAAGAGGTGAGGGAGTTGTCATCATGGTATGTGAATGTAAGGGGTGAGGGAGTTGTCATCATGGTATGTGAATATAAGGGGTGAGGGAGTTGTCATGGGATGTGTATGTAAGGGGTGAGGGAGTTTTCATCATGGTATGTGAATGTAAGGGGTGAGGGAGTTGTCATGGGATGTGTATTTAAGGGGTGAGGGAGTTGTCATGGGATGTGTATGGAAGGGGTGAGGGAGTTGTCATCATGGGATGTGTATGTAAGGGGTGAGGGAGTTGTCATCATGGTATGTGAATGTAAGGGGTGAGGGAGTTGTCATGGGATGTGTATGTAAGGGGTGAGGGAGTTGTCATCATGGTATGTGTATGTAAGGGGTGAGGGAGTTGTCATGGGATGTGTATGTAAGGGGTGAGGGAGTTGTCATGGGATGTGTATGTAAGGGGTGAGGGAGTTGTCATCATGGTATGTGAATGTAAGGGGTGAGGGAGTTGTCATCATGGTATGTGAATGTAAGGGGTGAGGGAGTTGTCATCATGGTATGTGAATGTAAGGGGTGAGGGAGTTGTCATGGGATGTGTATGTAAGGGGTGAGGGAGTTGTCATGGGATGTGTATGTACGGGGTGAGGGAGTTGTCATGGGATGTGTATGTAAGGGGTGAGGGAGTTGTCATCATGGTATGTGAATGTAAGGGGTGAGGGAGTTGTCATCATGGTATGTGAATGTAAGGGGTGAGGGAGTTGTCATGGGATGTGTATGTAAGGGGTGAGGGAGTTGTCATGGGATGTGTATGTAAGGGGTGAGGGAGTTGTCATCATGGTATGTGAATGTAAGGGGTGAGGGAGTTGTCATGGGATGTGTATGTAAGGGGTGAGGGAGTTGTCATCATGGGATGTGTATGTAAGGGGTGAGGGAGTTGTCATCGTGGTATGTGTATGTAAGGGGTGAGGGAGTTGTCATGGGATGTGTATGTAAGGGGTGAGGGAGTTGTCATGGGATGTGTATGTAAGGGGTGAGGGAGTTGTCATGGGATGTGTATGTAAGGGGTGAGGGAGTTGTCATCATGGTATGTGAATGTAAGGGGTGAGGGAGTTGTCATGGGATGTGTATGTAAGGGGTGAGGGAGTTGTCATCGTGGTATGTGTATGTAAGGGGTGAGGGAGTTGTCATCATGGGATGTGAATGTAAGGGGTGAGGGAGTTGTCATCATGGTATGTGAATGTAAGGGATAAGGGAGTTGTCATGGGATGTGTATGTAAGGGGTGAGGGAGTTGTCATCATGGGATGTGTATGTAAGGGGTGAGGGAGTTGTCATCATGGGATGTGAATGTAAGGGGTGAGGGAGTTGTCATCATGGTATGTGAATGAAAGGGGTGAGGGAGTTGTCATCATGGTATGTGAATGTAAGGAGTGAGGGAGTTGTCATCATGGTATGTGAATGTAAGGGGTGAGGGAGTTGTCATCATGGGATGTGTATGTAAGGGGTGAGGGAGTTGTCATCATGGTATGTGAATGTAAGGGGTGAGGGAGTTGTCATCATGGGATGTGTATGTAAGGGGTGAGGGAGTTGTCATCATGGGATGTGTATGTAAGGGGTGAGGGAGTTGTCATCATGGGATGTGAATGTAAGGGGTGAGGGAGTTGTCATCATGGGATGTGTATGTAAGGGGTGAGGGAGTTCAGATGGAAGTATGTCATGTAAGGGTTGGTTATAATGGGGGGTGTGGGGGGTGAGTTGAATATCATGAAATGTGTGTGTGTGTGTGTGTGCTTAGGATACCAATCACTCCCCCTCTCCTCTGATTCAGGAGTCAGAAGGTGTACATCAGAAAGACCGCTCATGTCCTCCTTTCATGTTAACTGGACAATAGTTATGCAATGTCATTAATCCTGTTAATGTGTGCGCAGGTTTTCAGTGAATTTATGTAAATCCGGAAGCTCATCTGCATTTCCTGTGGTGCGCGAAAATTCTCAGCAACAAAAGAGTGATCAAATTAAGAACCTACACCTGTAGCTATCTTTTCTTTTCTCTGAGAAGAACGAGAGATGAAAGAGATTCACACCTTTTCCTCCCTTGTCATCCAATCCTACACCTGCAATCCCCTGATTGACACTTCTCTCTGTCTAATGTCAAGGTGTAATGTTCGGTTAAAGAGAGCTTAGGTTTCTAAAGTGCCCTCCAAGCCATGGATGCTTTTTCCTCAGCAAGTATCACCTAGTAATGGGGGAGTCTGTGTGTGTGTGTGTGTGTGTGTGTGTGTGTGTGTGTGTGTGTGTGTGTGTGTGTGTGTGTGTGTGTGTGTGTGTGTGTGTGTGTGTGTGTGTGTGTGTGTGTGTGTGTGTGTGTGTGTGTGTGTGTGTGTTGACTGCAGTGATATGTGGAGCTCATTCTATGGAGGAGAAGATCCTAAGGAGGGCGAGGCAGTTAATTAAACACAGGGGAGATACAGGCTGCTGAAGTGAGCTGACACACACACACACACACACAGACACAGACAGACAGACAGACAGACAGACAGACAGACAGACAGACAGACAGACAGACAGACAGACAGACAGACAGACAGACAGACATTGGATTTGCATGCAGAGGGCTGCACATATGTGCATTGTAATTGTGCAAAGTCATTCGTAAAAGTGGAAAGAAATATACAGGTTGGTGTGTAGTTGTAGAAATAACAAAAGGTTGTTGTATGATTATGCTTGACAGGTGTGATTTGTCTAAGTATGCTTCTGTATACTGTAACACATTGTCACACCCTGATCTGTTTCACCTGTCTTGTGATTGTCTCCACCCCCCCTCCAGGTGTCGCCCATCTTCCCCATTATCCCCTGTGTATTTATACCTGTGTTCTCTGTTTGTTCGTTGCCAGTTTGTTTTGTTTCGTCAAGCCTACCAGCGTTGTTCCCTCTGCTCCTGTCTCTCGATTGTTCCTGTTTCCTAGTTTTCCTGTTTTTGACCATTCTGCCTGCCCTGACTCTAAGCCTGCCTGCCGTACTGTACCTTCGCCCCACCTTTCTGGATTACTGACCTCTGCCTGCCCTTGACCTGCGTATTGCCTGCCCCTGTTTGATTAATAAACTGTTGTTACTTCAACGTTGTCTGCATCTGGGTCTCACCTGAAACGTGATAACAGCATCCGTTACTGCGAGACAATAGAGCTACTTTTATGCAGTTTTGAATAATCAGCTGTGATCATAGCACACAATCACACACACACACACAGGCACGCACACAAAAACAATACCCACCACCTCTCCTCTCCAAAGAATTTTTCATCTGCAGAACAAATGTTCATCTTTTCTCGACGTCTCTTAGATTGAGCACTCTATCTTCATCCCGGAGGGCTTAGGCGAGGCGCTCTCCCACAAATCAACACAACGCAATCAAGTGAAAAGAATGTACATTTAGACAAACTGCTATTTCAGAGGAGAAAATTGCCTGTAATTGGGTGAGCAGTAAGTAGCAGTGCACCTCGACAGAGATTCTCTACATAGCTGGGAGATGTTTTCCTTTTGTGGTAGTAAACAGCGTCTACGTCCCAAATGGCACCCTATTCCCTATATAGAGTACTACTTTTGACCTGGGCCTATAGGCCTCTGGTCAAAATTAGTGCACCATGTAGGGAATAGGGTGCTATTTTGGGCACAGACAACGTCTCTGCAAATTGTTTCGAGGCCGACGCTGTGAAAGCAAATGGTGAGTGAGTAGTTTTATTGCTGTTGTATAACATGGGCCCACACAGATGGCCATGCGGAGTACAGTAGAGTACTACCTAAGGACACACGTGTGTATCTTTACTGGAGATAAGATATTAACAGCCTGAGTATAGAGAGTACAATACAGAAGGAGGAATAGAAAGTGTCAAGGAGGCTCTGCAGAGTTGTACATTGTGTGAGTAGGTATCTCTCTGTGTGTGTGTGTGTGTGTGCTTTCTCACTTCCACAAGAAAGCTTATAGCCTGATTAGAAAACTCCTCATTGTTTTGGGACACACACACATAAAATAGGTCTGACTCTGGGGCATGGAGGTAGAGGGAGGAGAAATGAGCTCTCTCTCCATCTCTCTTTTAAATCTGCCGTTCGTCCGGCGCTCGGACTCTCAGACACTTCGTTAGTCCGATTCTCCCTTCAGACCCTTGAGATGGACAGGGTGATGTCACTATGCTCCCTCGTTCTTTCTCCCCGCGACTGTGTCCTCTCACTGTCTCTATCTGCCGAAGACAAAGGAATAATCCAATTAATTACGCCTGTGACCATCGCTGTCTCATCGAGACAGCTTCATACACGTGTGTCATAGACCGTGTCACATGACAGAAACGTTTCTATCCTTTGACTGTCTTCATTTGACTCTCTTTCTTTCCTCTCAACATCATCATCTCTGAGTTCTCTCATTATCACCAACGGCTTACGTGCCTATCTTATTATGATACTTGGGTGAACCATTGTAATGTCTCTCAGGAAGAACTGGTGTGTGTGTATGTGTATATGTGTGTGCGTGTGTGTGTGTGTGATGTACTCCACCCAAGGGGTTAGCGAGATTAGAAGAGAAAGCATAGATAAAATGAAAATAGCAGACGCTTGAACGATTCTCTTAATCTCTCATTTATATGGATCCCAGGTTAATAGACAGAGTGTATGACGTGTTTAACTGTCTGTGAACAATACGACCTGACTCAACCAGACAGAACCAGAGAGAGACCAGAGACAGAGAGGCAGAGTACTGACAGAGTAGCAAACAGAGGAGCGGATGCTATGGGGATACCCTGAGAGAGTCCTCTTAAACACAGGGTACAAACAGGAGAGGAGGGGATGCTATGGGGATACCCTGAGAGAGTCCTATTAAACACAGGGTACAAACAGGAGATGAGGGGATGCTATGTACCCTGAGAGAGTCCTATTAAACACAGCGTACAAACAGGAGAGGAGGGGATGCTATGGGGATACCCTGAGAGAGTCCTATTAAACACAGGGTACAAACAGGAGAGGAGGGGATGCTATGGGGATACCCTGAGAGAGTCCTATTAAACACAGGGTACAAACAGGAGAGGAGGGGATGCTATGGGGATACCCTGAGAGAGTCCTATTAAACACAGGGTACAAACAGGAGAGGAGGGGATGCTATGTACCCTGAGAGAGTCCTATTAAACACAGGGTACAAACAGGAGAGGAGGGGATGCTATGTACCCTGAGAGAGTCCTATTAAACACAGGGTACAAACAGGAGAGGAGGGGATGCTATGGGGATACCCTGAGAGAGTCCTATTAAACACAGGGTACAAACAGGAGATGAGGGGATGCTATGGGGATACCCTGAGAGAGTCCTATTAAACACAGGGTACGAACAGGAGAGGAGGAGATGCTATGTACCCTGAGAGAGTCCTATTAAACACAGGGTACAAACAGGAGAGGAGGGGATGCTATGGGGATACCCTGAGAGAGTCCTATTAAACACAGGGTACAAACAGGAGAGGAGGGGATGCTATGTACCCTGAGAGAGTCCTATTAAACACAGGGTACAAACAGGAGAGGATGGGATGCTATGGGGATACCCTGAGAGAGTCCTATTAAACACAGGGTACAAACAGGAGAGGAGGGGATGCTATGTACCCTGAGAGAGTCCTATTAAACACAGCGTACAAACAGGAGAGGAGGGGATGCTATGGGGATACCCTGAGAGAGTCCTATTAAACACAGGGTACAAACAGGAGATGAGGGGATGCTATGGGGATACCCTGAGAGAGTCCTATTAAACACAGGGTACAAACAGGAGAGGAGGGGATGCTATGGGGATACCCTGAGAGAGTCCTATTAAACACAGGGTACAAACAGGAGAGGAGGGGATGCTATGGGGATAGCCTGAGAGAGTCCTATTAAACACAGGGTACAAACAGGAGAGGAGGGGATGCTATGGGGATACCCTGAGAGAGTCCTATTAAACACAGGGTACAAACAGGAGATGAGGGGATGCTATGGGGATACCCTGAGAGAGTCCTATTAAACACAGGGCACAAACAGGAGAGGAGGGGATGCTATGGGGATACCCTGAGAGAGTCCTATTAAACACAGGGTACAAACAGAGGAGGGGATGCTATGGGGATACCCTGAGAGAGTCCTATTAAACACAGGGTACAAACAGGAGATGAGGGGATGCTATGGGGATACCCTGAGAGAGTCCTATTAAACACAGGGTACAACAGGAGAGGAGGGGATGCTATGGGGATACCCTGAGAGAGTCCTATTAAACACACACACACACACACATTCCCCAATCAAATCCTCTTGCCCTAACCCTGTCACCCTTTTGTGGAAATTAGCCCTCAGGCCTTCACCAGCTCCAGATTAATGTCTGTCTGCTTAACAGAACACTCCTTTGCTCTCTATAACGGCCTGATGCGTTTCGCCGGCACCAAAGACAGATCATCCAATCAAACGCTATAAGCGGGCTGGGGAGATTAGCTATGACGTGTGGTAGGGTCTGTTTTAAACGACGCGCTGGGTATCAGAGCATCTCCGATTCACGGTCCTGGATTATCTCTCCGTCTGCTAGTGTAACACCTTTGCAAACGCTTTGGAATAATGTCACTCACAAACGTGTTGAGCTCAGTCAGACAGGGAGACTCCAGTCATGCAGTCAGCTAGAATCTCCGTTGGCGCTGTCAATCGGAGGTTGGACATTGCATACAGTAGCCAGCAGGTGCGAATGTGCAGTAGGGAGGAAACCAGTCTCTTGATGATAGTCCATATGCTGGATGTGCTGTATAGCCATATCAAAGCGTCCTCTCTTCCTCTCTCGCTGAGCACGCAGTGATATGAGTGAACACTTAAAGGAGAATTTCACACACCTCATTTGCTACAGTCAATAAAAGAATATAGTCCAATGACGAGAAGTGGATCTCCACATGGTTAAGCTGATCATATTCAACGACCGCTCCAATGATCTATTGCATAGCTGTAGTGATTGTGTGTGATAGTACGCTCCAATAGATGGTAGGATGGCCTGTATTTCTATGATTTACACACAAGATCTCCTGCCTGGTGCTAGCGTGCCATAACGTTGCGGTGCTACCGTACAGTACAGTGGGGTGTGGTGGGTGACGTGAACTAACTGAGATTTACTCTCCCAGGGGCCAGCTCTGAATCTTCCTATTTATGCTATCATAAGGACCACTCCTAGCTCTCCTTGCACTCCCTGGGAACCTGATTTAACACACGCGCACACGCACACACAGACACACACTAAGGAGAAGAGAAGGAGAATGGGAGAGAAAGAGATCCAAGTATCAGCATGAGGAATGGAGGGAGGACGAAGACAGACAATGCTGAGTGGGAGAGGAGGAGGAAGAGCTAAATTAAAAGAGGGGAAGAACAAGTCAGTGAGGTTACAGAGGGGAAGAACAAGTCAGTGAGGTTAAAGAGGGGAAGAACAAGTCAGTGAGGTTAAAGAGGGGAAGAACAAGTCAGTGAGGTTAAAGAGGGGAAGAACAAGTCAGTGAGGTTAAAGAGGAAAATAACTAGTCAGTGAGGTTAAAGAGGGGAAGAACAAGTCAGTGAGGTTAAAGAGGGGAAGAACAGTCAGTGAGGTTAAAGAGGGGAAGAACAAGTCAGTGAGGTTACAGAGGGGAAGAACAAGTCAGTGAGGTTACAGAGGGGAAGAACAAGTCAGTGAGGTTAAAGAGGGGAAGAACAAGTCAGTGAGGTTAAAGAGGGGAAGAACAAGTCAGTGAGGTTAAAGAGGGGAAGAACAAGTCAGTGAGGTTAAAGAGGGGAAGAACAAGTCAGTGAGGTTAAAGAGGGGAAGAACAAGTCAGTGAGGTTACAGAGGGGAAGAACAAGTCAGTGAGGTTAAAGAGGGGAAGAACAAGTCAGTGAGGTTAAAGAGGAAAATAGCAAGTCAGTGAGCTTAAGGAGGGGAAGAACAAGTCAGTGAGGTTAAAAAGGAAACAAACAAGTCAGTGAGGTTAAAGAGGGGAAGAACAAGTCAGTGAGGTTAAAGAGGGGAAGAACAAGTCAGTGAGGTTAAAGAGGGGAAGAACAAGTCAGTGAGGTTAAAGAGGAAAATAGCAAGTCAGTGAGGTTAAAGAGGGGAAGAACAAGTCAGTGAGGTTAAAGAGGGGAAGAACAAGTCAGTGAGGTTAAAGAGGGGAAGAACAAGTCAGTGAGGTTAAAGAGGGGACGAACAAGTCAGTGAGGTTAAAGAGGGGAAGAACAAGTCAGTGAGGTTAAAGAGGGGAAGAACAAGTCAGTGAGGTTAAAGAGGGGAAGAACAAGTCAGTGGCATTAAAGAGGGGACGAACAAGTCAGTGAGGTTAAAGAGGGGAAGAACAAGTCAGTGAGGTTAAAGAGGGGAAGAACAAGTCAGTGAGGTTAAAGAGGGGAAGAACAAGTCAGTGGCATTAAAGAGGGAAAGAAAGAGAAAGCAGGACACGAGAGTCTAGATGGAGAACAGCAATAACACTGTTTCATTAAGGCAGCAGCCACAAGCCCAGCTAAACAATCTGCAATAATAATGGGCCCGCATCTCATCTCTCTTCAGGGGGTGATCATGCTGCCTCGCGCCTCCTGCTGCTCCTCCTCTCCTGCTCCTCCTGCACTACAAATGAGCCAGGGAGCCCGGGACGGCATCCCATACAGGAGAACACCATGGGAGAAACCCCCTCCTCAACCCCCAGTCCATGAACCTCCTCTATAAACCGGTACACAGCCCCCCTATCCCTGCAGCAACGCTCCACTACACTAACCCACTGGAGAGGTCTGGATACAATAGTCGTGATACCGTAATGAATAATAATAATAACATTGCTGAACGTGACAGCTCAAGTGAGCTGGAGCGGCGGCGAGAATTGGGTTGTAACACGTGGATATGGATGTATTTATTGGAAAGCAGTTGTATTCTGCTGCAATGCCTCAAGAAAGACCAAAACCACAGTGACCCCACTATTTTAGCGGGCTAGTGTCATGGGGTATACAGTGTTACAAGATCATGATGAATACGATTAGATTTGATATGATTAGAATCTCTTTTAGTCCTCATTTGGACTAATCTTCCAAGAGTCCTTAAACATTAAAATACAATTTATAATATAACACACTGTTACAAACAGACATAATACACTAACATATTGACCAGATAAATACTCAAACAGTCTATTCTGTCTGGATAACACATAGATGGTGGACAATCTATTCCTAGTATTTACGGAATGTCTGTCTCTTACCAACTGAATACCGTTGTGAATGGAGTTTGGCCGTTTTAAATGGTGTATATTATGAAATAAAATAAGCATGTTTTTTTTCAATTATCTTGTTGATTGATGACCAACCAAGAGCATTGAGCATGACTACAACAGAAGAACCATATCTACACCTTAAAACCATCTTTGTAGCTTTGTTCTGTTCAATCTGCCGCCTCCTAATGCCACTTGCTGATGCATTTCTCCAGACCACAGAACAGTAGTTCACCTGACTCTCAATTAATGCTTGGGTTATTTGCTTAAGAATCTTTCCAGGTATATATTTAGCTATCCTTCTGATCATGCATGCAGTTTTAGTATTTTTTTCTCCATAGATGATTTATTTGGGGCGACCATGATAAACAGTTGTCTAGCTGCTCTCTTAGTAGTTTGGTTTCTGACACCTCCTCAATTTATACTCCTCCCATACTTAATTGTATCCCATGCTGTGTTGGCCTTTTCTTGGTGGTTATCTTGGTGTTTAAAGCAATGCGTAGTTGTCATGGTTCCCGAATGATGCACTCATGGCGGTCGTCATGGCGCTAGTCATCCCTGTTTACGCAGTGCCTGTGTGTGTGTGTATGTATGTGTGTCCTCGTCCTAACCTCCGAGCTCTTCTCTTCCTCCAGGCTATAAACTGATTTCCCTCTCCCCAAGTGACTCTGACACTTCAGCATCTCTGAGCATCATACCCAGACACGCTCTTCCTGAATGCAGCTCCCATCACCACGCAACACTCCCGAGACAGAGAACAGTGAACGCACCCCCCTTCGCTAACAACCCCAAACGCAGCCGCAAGCCTCTGCGAGGGAAACACACTATAACCGGTTTCTGAAGCTGTCAAAATGTCAAAGAAGAGAAAGACAGAGAGGGAGGGAGATGGAGAGAAAGAGAGAGTGAGGGAAAGAAAGCGGGAGATGGAGAGAAAGACAGAGAGTGAGGGGAGAAGGAGGAGGGGAGAACAGAGGAGAGGACAGGAAGAGGAGTGGATAGCGTCAAAGTACAGTCCATTCTCTGCAAAGTACAGTTCTAGCAGAGTTAAGATTCTAGTGAAGTAGGTCTACTCTGTAACACTTAACATTTGTTATAGTGAACTGTCAAAGTTTGTGTGTGTGTGTGTGTGTGTGTATTTAATCCCAGGCTCACAGTGTTTCCTTTCAGTAAGAGGTGTTACAGGCTCTCACAACAACATCTGAGTGAAGTATTGCGGTAACGTGCTGCCTAACGAGGAGCTAGAGCTTTACAAACACAACCTGACAGGGAGAGAGATGATTCCAATGATTATGATGATACTGATGAGGGGGATGATAGCTAGATGATTATAGAAGAGGCACATCGATGATGATGGTAATATTCCAGGAATAGAAGGATGAAAAATGAAAAGCTGTCAATCGCAGGCCACATCCTCCCTGAGACGACAAGAAAATAAGATGAAAAATGAGCGTGCTGCAGAAGAGCCTGCTGTGTGTGTGTGTCTCTGTGTGTGTGTGTGTGTGAGAGAGAAAGAGAGAGTGTGTGTGTGTGTGTCCGCATGTGCATGAGTGTGTGTATGTGTGCCCACTAGCCAGTAGGTCTGCGACGGAGTGAGAGAGACACGATTGGGACGGGAACCAACCCGCCAACGGCAGCTTCCTCCCTCTCTCCCCTCCCTCTCTCCCCTCTCCTCTCTCCCCTCTTCTCTCTCCCCTCTCCTCTCTCCCCTCTCCTCTCTCCCCTCTCCTCTCTCCCCTCTCCTCTCTCCCCTCTCCTCTCTCCTCTCTCCTCTCTCCTCTCTCCCCTCTCCAGCAGCTGTTAAACAGCCCCCCAGCCTAGCGCACCACAATAAAAAATCCTTTCTGTGTGTGCGGGGGCAGAATTCACCGTTGCACCACTGCCCGTTTACAGGGAATCTCTTCAGTAAAAAGAGTCAGAGAATGCTGCGACGCCTCCAGGGCACACACCCAGTCAGGGGGAGATAAACACTGCTTTTGTTCCACATGTAAAAGAGGAAAGAGACATTTAAGTTAACAGGGTTGAGAGAGAGAGAGAGAGAAAGAGAGAGAGAGAGAGAGAGAGAGTTAGAGAGAGAGAGAGAGAGAGTTAGAGAGAGAGAGAGAGAGAGAGAGACACAGAGACACAGAGACACAGAGACACAGAGAGGGAGAGAGGTGGGGGTAAGCAGTTTGACAGTTGCTTGATGCTACAGAGTTAATACTGCATACTGTATGCGTCCTTCTTTGTCCCAAAGCAGTTAAGCCAAAACCGTTCTGCAACGCTTTGAGCGCTCTCCAAGTCTCCAAATCCGGAAGTGAATATACCACGTAGCTTGACATTTCAGTCACTGGTTAATAACATTTGCCCTTGTATTTCAAGATTGAAAAATATAATAACATAATGTCGTGGGCCGAGCTAGCCATTAACGTCCCTTAACGCTCAAAGACAGATTCAATGGCTGCAGCGTAGCATATTCGACTGAATGATTAGCTAATAAATATTTGAGATATTATGAATAATAAGCATATGCTTTTACCTGATAGTAGACTACTAATGATAATATAACAACTTCAAATACCAAGCTAGTAACGTTAAGTAGCCTAGTTTAACATAGCTGACCTTCAATAGAGGGAATTCAGCAGAGTTCTCTGAGACATTTTTACAACTCATTCAAACTCTGAAAATAAATACATGGGCAAGTGTTACCAAACATGATAATAATAGGGCTGCATTATGGTAGGGAGCTAATTGCTAAATTACACTTTCCATCCTCACCTTGGAATGTTACTGTCTCTGCGCTGATCGTCTGTGAGTGAGACAACGCTAGCTAGCCAATGGGAGCGGAGTAGAACGCCCCTCTGAATAACGAGGCGTGGTTTTGGCTTAACTGCGTTGGGAAAAAAAGGTGCATACTGTACACGTTCTGTCTGTCTGTCTGTCTGTCTGTCTGTCTGTCTGTCTGTCTGTCTGTCAGGTCCTTTATCTGACTCTTTGCATGGGTCCATGTATGTCTCTCCACACAGTGTGTGTGTCAGTTTCTCTGAGCTGGAGAACAGTGCTTGTCCCTCAACTTCACTGTCTTTGTAAGTCTGTCTCTCTACTGTAGCTGTCTGCACAACTGCCTCGTGCTGGCAGGTCTGTTTGTCTGTCTGTCTGTCTGCCTTTCTGTCTGTCTCTTGTCTGTATGCTATTTGTCATTCTATGTTGTGTCTCCGCATGTTGTGCATGTACTGTATATATTTATCAGAATCCGTGTATGTGTGTGACACTGAGACCCTTCAGTGTAGCTAGAGAGGAGAGCTCACCATGGGTCGTCAGCTCCACACACACTAGAGGAACTGCTCCAGGCCTCTCACACACACCAGCGCAATACACCATTGTACTCCAGTCACCAAAGCCCAGAGCTCCACAAAGCCAAAGTCACTTCACACTTTCTTTTTGTCATTCTCTCATGCTATCTACTCACACACTCTATAGAGAAACTCAGTAACAGCTGCACAGCGAGCTCCCTGGGAACTGTGTTCTATGATTTGTTAATGGAAAAACACAGTGTGTACACTATGTGTGTGTGTATGTGTCTACTGTATATCGGTGTGTGTGTGTGTACATGTACCATCACCCCTCCTTTCATTTTTCCTTCTCTCCATTCTCCCTCCTCCCAGAGGGCTCAGGGGGGAGGAGCCTCAGGCTCTATGCACACCTGAAGTTTATTCATATTCATGAGATACTGAGATGACTGGCATCAAAGTTACAACTGGGAGGGATGGTGCATATATCTGGTGTGTGTGTGTGTGTGTGTGTGTGTGTGTGTGTGTGTGTGTGTGTGTGTGTGTGTGTGTGTGTGTGTGTGTGTGTGTGTGTGAGTGCTTGTCTGCCCATCTGTTATGTATGTTGCATACCAGTGTGTGATGTATAATTGAGGTAAGAATTGTAAAATGACTCCCATCTGCAGAGCACTGGGGACAGATAGATGTAGATGCATTATGCTTTACATTCTAGAGGAAAGCGTTCGGTCGGGTGAATGACGGGGCTGAAGACGCCATAGCAGACGCATCTAGCCCCTGTTTTGTGCTTTATACGGTTTTACATGTTTCAATGCTCCAAGATTCAAATGCTGACACAAATAGCCCTCCTCATCTAACATTCAGTCTACCATTCAGCTGGAAAAGGCTGAGGCGCTCTGTAAAACAAAAGGGTGTTCATTTCCCCTCAGCCTCTTGCGAGCTAGACTACCACGTCAGGTAAAGGCGTGCGTTGGTTGCTATGGTAACCGAAGTGGGATGAGGCATGAGCAAACACTTAGGTCTCAGGTTTAACACTGTCTTCAAACATGGAGAGAGGAGAGAGGTTGGTTCGACTCATTGTAGGTAGGGCTTAGTGAGAAAGAGAGAGCGAGAGATGAGAGAGCGAGAGAGAGAGAGAGAGAGAGAGAGAGAGAGAGAGAATGTGGAGAGAGAGAAAGAGGGTGAGTGAGGGATAGAGAGCGAGAGAGATTGCTTTGGCTTTGGCAATGTAAACATATGTTTCCCATGCCAATAAAGCCCCTTTAATTGAAGTTGAATTGAGAGAGAGAAATACCATGTGGAAAGAGATAAAGAAGGGGGCAGAGGGATAATGAGAGAGGGAGAGACAATGCGGAGAGAGGTAGAGAGGGAGAGGGAGAGAGACAATGCGGAGAGAGAGGTAGAGAGGGAGAGGGAGAGGGAGAGAGAGAGGTGGAGAGGGAGAGAGCGAGGGGGAGAGGGAGAGAGAGAGAGAGCGAGAGGGAGAGAGAGAAAAAAGCATGTTTTATGTCTTCTGATTCATTAGCTTGGGGGTGAGTGCAGGATGCTGACTATTATTGATACTGCTGAAATAACAATGGAGCCCACGGCCATCCATCACCTGACCTGTTGCCATGCCCGTGGCGGTCATCTTGGAACGCTAAGTCATTCTAATTAGCCCGGCAGGCATGGCAAAGGGAGGGAGGTGGGGTTTGGAAGCCCCAGTTCTGATAGGTGAGGGAGGGAGTGTGGGTGTGAGTGTGAGTCATTCGCTAGATGATGTCACTGGCTGTAATGTGAGAAAGAACATGTTGCGTTATGATGTTGCAATACTACTGTGTGATATTACAGGACTAATGATAAAAGTAGTCTTGTGGGTGTTGTTCGGGGTTGCAGGTCTATTTGTTGGTCCACTAATGAGGCTTAAAGGTCATTCCCCTGCTGACCTTGCTTCACCTCACATAACCTATGAACGGGAAGCCCTGGGTCCCTGAGAGTGCGGGTCTAAGGGTAGAAAAAAAGTTTCATGTTGGTTCCAAATGTTCCATAAGCACAAAAAGCTTTGGCCACAAATTTGTTTTCATCCCTGTTAGTGAACATTTCTCATTTGCCAAGATAATCCATCCACCTAAAAGGTGTGGCATAGCAGAAGCTGATTAAACAGCATGATCATTACACAGGTGCACCTTGTGCTGGGGACAGACAGTAAAAGGCCACTCTAAAATATGCAGTTTTGTCACACAACACAATGTCACAGATGTCTCAAGTTTTGCGGTAGTGTGCAATTGGCATGCTGACTGCAGGAATGTCCAACGGAGCTGTTGCCAGATAATTGAATGTTCATTTCTCTACCATAGACTGCCTCCAACGTTGTTTTAGAGAATTTGGCAGTATGTCAAACCGGCCTCACAACCTCAGACCACAGTAACCATGTCAGCCCAGGACTTTCACATCCGGGCTTCTTCATCTGCAGGATCGTCTGAGACCAGCCACCCAGACAGCTGATGAAACTGAGGAATATTTATGTCTGTAATAAAGCCATTTTGGGGGGAGGGGGATTATTCATGACTGAGCTCCTGCCCAGTCATGTGAAATTCATAGATTAGGGCCTAATTTATTTATTTCAATTGAGCTATTTCCTTACATGAACTGTAACTCAGTAAAATCGTTGAAATTGTGGCATGTTGCGTTTATATTTTTGTTCAGTATACTTCTAGCTGACTCTGAAGCGTTCCGTACCGTAGCTTATGTGAATTGAATTCAGAGCATGTCGGGAGCATGTCGGGATTGCGTTGAAATGAAATTCTCCCAGAGAATCTGATCATCTGGTCGACCTCTTTTGACACAAGCAAAACATTAGCCAATCACCATAGAGAACGGGACGTTCCCAATGGTGCCCACATTGACAGTAACCGCATGCAGTGCTGAATTTGATGAAATGCAGGTGATAGCGTTATTTAATTTTTCAGAAAAATGTTGTAGGTAACAGCGCAACGCATCAGATTAGGGGAGAGTAAGGTTTTGGGATGAAATTGGTTCCATTTTATCCTTATATCTTATTCCAAAATGGGAGTTACTCCTATCTGTCTACTTGAAATGAAGAGAAAATGTAACCTACAGAGTCTCTGAAATAACCAAGCTATTGATTTGGATTGAACAATATTCTTTACGAAATGAAAAAGTTCATACTTTGAAAGTATTACTTTTTATATAACCTTCTCCAACTTTTGAGATGCTGACGAGAATTGTCCAGGTGGATGACCTCATGTAAAGTATATCACACATTTCATCCTTAAAATTATAAGGCTATGCAGCACCCTCTAGATTGGGGGCAATAGACTATGAACTGTGGAAACCAACCTATGGAATAACTAATCCTGGTTTACCCAGGGCCGTACCTACATAGAGTATGAGGACACCGATGTCCGGACCTCTATCATTTTTTCTCATTTGAAAACAATTATTAAAAACATACTTTGTACACAATAAAGAAAAACAAGTAAGGGTCAACATCTAAATATTGCTCCCTCGAAATGTTGATCAAAGCTCAGAACGCTTATATTCTTGATCTGACTGGAATCGTGAACAGGGGTTTGTCCGTTTTGTTCGCTTGCATCCCCCAGATTTGCATTTAGCAGCACACCACCTTCTCAAACAGCCAACTCCATCCTCCCACGGCACAGACCGAGGGCCTGTGTAACGGTAATCCTCTTCATCCGAAGAGGAGGAGCATGGATTGAACCAAGACGCAGCGTGATACTTAGACATAATTTATTTACACAAGACGGGAAAAAACACGAAACGAAAACACTTGAATAATTAACAAAATAACAAAACGGATTAGACAGACCTGGGCATGGAACTTACATAAAACACGAAGAACTCACGAACAGGAACAGACTACATAAACCGATACAGTCCCGTGTGGCGCGACAAACACTGACACAGGAGACATCCACCCACAACAAACAGTGTGAAAACACCTACCTTAATATGACTCTCAATTAGAGGAAACGCCAAACACCTGTCTCTAATTGAGAGCCATACCAGGCAACCCTTAAACAAACATAGAAACAGAAAACATAGACTGCCCACCCAAACTCACGTCCTGACCAACTACCACATAAAAAACTAACAGAAACAGGTCAGGAACGTGACAGCCTGAGACGTGAAACAAACTACCCCAGCTTGGAGTCAGCTCAAGTAGGCGTTTAACGACGCTGCTGAGAGTGTGGCTGCGAGATGCCGGACATAAGGCAATCCCATTATTCCTCTCCAGCCATTACCACGAGCCCGTCCTCCAGAATGAAGGTGCCAGCAACCTCCTGTGGTACCGTGGTTCCCTAACTTCTGGATGGGGTCCCAGGTGGGTTCCCCTGAGAAAATCTGTACTGATCTTATCAAACAAATTAGGGGGGAAAAAAAGAGATATGTTTTAATATGAATATCTCAACATGGCCTATCTTCCCTACAGGCCTACATTAAAATGCAACCAAAATGCCAACAACACAGTTCTATAAATGTCATAGCTTTTTGTTTATATCGGTGGTTGTTCGTCTTATCTCGATCGCCCACTGGAGTTTGTAGTTTACTCCTTACCCACTTTTTTTTGTTTTACCACTACATTACTGATATCAATACAGAAGCGTAAGTAATATGCAAATAATTCATGTGAAGGTGATAATTGGATCATCTGTGTGTGCTCCATTGATGTCTGTTTGAGCGGATATTGACTAGTAATGCCTAGGAATACAAAAATGCTTTGATATTTGAGAAAAGGGACACCTACGTAAAGAGTTGATGATTTTATTCAATTCCCCATTACAGCTGCCTGAACAGTCGCTGATGCTACGTGTCAGTGTGATTTATTTCACATTTCCCCCCTGAACATTGTAATTGTATAGCTAATAGTCTGTGTGTCTGTAGATGGACTGTGGTGAATGAAGCTAGAGCAGCCAAGGTGATAATGGCTGGGGTCATTTTTGCTGTTGTCCAAATAGCATTTTAAAGTTGTTTGTATAGAAATGCAGTAAATAAGCTTCAATGTTCTATAAAACTCAGACCTCACTGCTCAGTTATTTTTTATTTAACCTTTATGTAACTAGGCAAGTCAGTTAAGAACAAATTCTTATTTACAATGACGGCCTACACCGGCCAAACCTGGACCAATTGTGTGCCACTCTATAGGACTCCCAATCATAGCTGGTTGTGATACAGCCTGGATTTGAACCAGGGTGTCTGTAGTGAAGCCTCAAGCACTGAGATGCAGTGCCTTAGACCGCTGCGCCACTCTGGAGCCCAGAAAGGTTATGGCACCGTTTTCTCCAGCATGTTGTTGGAAGACCAGCGAAAGTACACATTTGAAGATTGGGACACTCAAGTAGTTATTAATGATTAGACTATCATAGATGGATATAAAGTGATAATTTCTGTCCAATTAACAAATGACTTGCATGCACACATCATTTTGCTTAGGGATTGGAGTTTGTTTGACATTTTGACAATGTGAGACCAACAGACCAAATGCAAAAAATACAATGTAACAAATAATTCAACACTTATTCGAACTATAGCAAACAAACTGTGTGAAAACGCCCCCTGGACCCCACCCCTTTTTGTTGCATCGGGACCACGTCTGACTTTCTGATGAGTTGGGACTGGGGGTGTTGGAACTGAATCGGATGGTTGTCACTTAAGGCCCTAAGAGCAGACAAGGTAGTATGGATCCGTGGTCAATGTGTGGATGTGAGACATAGCTTCATGTCCATCTCACTCTGTCACTTTCTGCTCTCTTTTTCCCCATCTCCCACTTTTTCCCTCTACCCACACACACACACACACACACACACACACACACACACACACACACACACACACACACACACACACACACACACACACACACACACACACACACACACACACACACACACACACACACACACACACACACACACACACACACACACACACGTACTTATGCCCTTGTCATCGGAAAAAAGCACACTACAGAGAGTGAGCACACTCAATAGGTGTATTTACAGTATGAATGACTAAAGTACTGTAGCGGTATTGTTGGAACATCAAAGCTGCAGTATTTCAAAGCCACTCTCATTATGTGTTTTCATGTGTTCTGTCACTGTGTAGTCAGATGAAACATGCTGTTTTGTATACTAACTTTACAAAGAAGTGACCTCAGTGAAGGTTCATTCATTTAAAAAAAAAATATTTCACCTTTATTTAACCAGGTAGGCTAGTTGAGAACAAGTTATCATTTACAACTGCGACCTGGCCAAGATAAAGCAAATCAGTGCCTCACAAACAACACATAGATACACATGGGATAAACAAACATACAGTCAATAACACAATAGAAAAATCTATATACAGTGTGTGCAAATGTAGTAAGATTAGGGAGGTACGGCAATAAATAGGCCAAAATGGTGAAATAACTATAATTTAGCAATTAAACACTGGAGTGATAGATGTGCAGAAGATGAATGTGCAAGCAGAGATACTGGGGTGCAAAGGAGCAAAAAATAATTAACAATTTGGGGGTGAGGTAGTTGGGTCGGCTATTTACAGATGGGCTGTGTACAGGTGCAATGATCGGTAAGCTGCTCTGTTAGCTGATGCTTAAAGTTAGTGAGGGAGATATAAGACTCCAGCTTCAGTGATTTTTGCAAGTTGTTCCAGTCATTGGCAGCAGAGAACTGGAAGGAAAGGTGACCAAAGCAGGGGGATTGGGTATGACCAGTGAAGTATACCTGCTGGAGTGCGTGCTACGGGTGGGTGTTGCTATGGTGACCAGTGAGCTGAGATAAGGCGGGGCTTTACCCAGCAAAGACTTATAGATGACATGGAGCCAGCGAGTTTGGCGTTGAATATGAAGCGAGGGCCAGCCAGCGAGAGCATACAGGTCGCAATATTGGGTAGTATATGGGACTTTGGTGACAAAACAGATGGCACTGTGATAGACTACATCCAATTTGCTGAGTAGAGTGTTGTAGGCTATTTTGTAAATGACATCGCCAAAGTCAAGGATCGGTAGGATAGTCAGTTTTACGAGGGTATGTTTGGCAGCATGAGCGAAGGATGCTTTGTTGCGAAATAGGAAACCGATTCTAGATTTAATTTTGGATTGGAGATGTTTGATGTGAGTCTGGAAGGAGAGTTTACAGTCTAACCAGACACCTAGGTATTTGTAGTTGTCCACATATTCTAAGTCAGAACCGTCCATCACTACTCTGGACGGGCGGGAGGGTGCAGGCAGCGATAAGTTGAAGAGCATGCATTTAGTTTTACTTGCATTTAAGAGCAGTGGAAGGCCACGGAAGTAGTGTTGTGTGGCATTGAAGCTCATCTGGAGGTTTGTTAACACAGTGCCCAAAGAAGGCCCAGAAGTATACAGAATGGTGTTGTCTGCGTAGAGGTGGATCAGAGATTCACCAGCTGCAAAAGCGACATCATTGATGTATACAGAGAAAAGAGTCGGCCCGAGAACTGAACCCTGTGGCACCCCTATAGAGACTGCCAGAGGTCAGCAGGCCCTCTGATTTGTCACACTGAACTCTATCTGAGAAGTAGTTGGTGAACCAGACGAGGCAGTCATTTGAGAAACCAAGGCTGTTGAGTCTGCCGATAAGAATGCGGTGATTGACAGAGTCGAAAGGCTTGGCCAGGTCGATGAAGACGGCTGCACAGTATTGTCTTTAATCGATGGAGGTTATGATATCATTGAGGACCTTGAGCGTGGCTGAGGTGCACCCATGACCAGCTCGGAAACCAGATTGCATAGTGGAGAAGTTACGGTGGGATTTGAAATGGTCGGTGATCTGTTTGTTACCTTGGCTTTCGAAGACTTTAGAAAGGCAGGGTAGGATAGATATAGGTCTGTCTCCCCCTTTGAAGAGGGGGATGACCGCGGCCACTTTCCAATCTTTAGGGATCTCAGAAGATACGAAAGAGAGGTTGAACAGGCTAGTAATAGGGGTTGCAACAATTGAGGCGGATCATTTTAGAAAGAGAGGGTCCAGATTGTCTAGCCCAGCTGATTTGTAGGGGTCCAGATTTGCAGCTCTTTCAGAACATCAGCAATCTGGATTTGGGTGAAGGAGAAATGGGGGAGGCTTGGGCAAGCTGCTGTGGGGGGTGCAAAGCTGTTGACCGGGTTAGGGGTAGCCAGGCGGAAAGCATGGTCAGCCGTAGAAAAATGCTTTTTGAAATTCTCGATTATCGTAGATTTATCAGTGGTGACAGTATTTCCCAGCCTCAGTGCAGTGGGCAGCTGGGAGGAGGTGCTCTTTTTCTCCATGGACTTCACAGTGTCTCAGAGCTTTTTGACTTTGTGCTAGAGGATGCAAATTTCTGTTTGAAAAAGCTAGCCTTTGCTTTCTCAACGGCCTGTGTATATTGGTTCCTAACTTCCTTGAAAAGTTGCATATCGCTGGGGCTATTCGATGCTAATGCAGTACGCCACAGGATGTTTTTGTGCTAGTCAAGGGCAGTCAAGTCTGGAGTGAACCAAGGGCTATATGTGTTCTTAGTTCAACATTTTTTGAACGGAGCATGCTTATTTAAGATGGTGTGGAAAGCACTTTTAAAGAATAACCAGGCATCCTCTACTGACGGAATGAGGTCAATATCCTTCCAGGATGCCCGGGCCAGGTCGATTAGAAAGGCCTGCTCGCTGAAGTGTTTTAGGGAGCGTTTGACAGTGATGAGGGGTGGTCGTTTGACCTCAGACCCATTACGGACGCAGGCAATGAGGCAGTGATCGCTGAGATCCTGGTTGAAGGCAGCAGAGGTGTATTTAGAGGGCAGGTTGGTCAGGATGATATCTATGAGGGTGCCCGTGTTTACGGATTTAGGGTTGTACTTGGTAGGTTCCATGATCATTTGTGTGAGATTGAGGGCATCTAGCTTAGATTGTAGGATGGCCGGGGTGTTAAGCATATATATTTTAGGTCACCTAACAGTACAAACTCTGAAGATAAAAGGTGGGCAATTAATTCACATATGGTGTCCAGGGCACAGCTGGGGGCTGAGGGGGGTCTATAACAAGCAGCAACAGTGAGAGACTTATTTCTGGAAAGGTGGATTTTTAAAAGTAGAAGCTCGAACTGTTTGGGCACAGACCTGGATAGTATGACAGAACTCTGCAGGCTATCTCTGCAGTAGAATGCAACTCCAACCCCTTTGGCAGTTCTATCTTGTCGGAAAATGTTGTAGATGGGGATGGACATTTCTGAATTCTTGGTGTCCTTCCTAAGCCAGGATTCAGACACGGCTAGGACATCAGGGTTGGCGGAGTGTGCTTAAAGCAGTGAATAAAACAAACTTAGGCTTCTGATGTTAACGTGCATGAAACCAAGGCTTTTATGGTTACAGAAGTACAAATGATAGCGCCTGGGGAATAGGTGTGGAACTGGGGGCTACAGGGCCTGGGTTAACCTCTACATCACCAGAGGAACAGAGGAGGAGTAGGAAAATGGTACGGCTAAAGGCTATAATAACTGGTCGTCTAGTGTGATGGGGACATAGAATAAAAGCAGCAGATTTCTGGGCGTAGTAGAATAGATTCAGGGCATAATGTACACACAATGGTATGGTAGGATGTGAGTACAGTGGAGGTAAACCTAGGTGTTGAGTGAAGATGAGAGAGGTTTCGTCTCTGGAGGCACCAGTTAAGACAGGTGTGATCTATGCATGGGTATGGGGTGGGACAAAAGAGCTATCTAAGGCATTTGAGCGGGACTGAGGGCTGTCATGACGTTGGCCTGTGGGTGAGGTTTATGACCCCCCCCCCATAAATACCTTTCTCCCTTTCCTCTCTCTTTACTCTACAGAAGGACTCTTGAAAAGCCTTTGTTAAAACCTCTACCGCTTCTCCCTCCCGGATCCGGGATCCTCCTCATCAAAAAAGCTGACTAGCATAGCCTAGCCTAGCTCCACAGGGATATCATATAATATAATTCCTCCATGTGCTCGCCAGAGGTAGCCTGACTGCCATTAGGTACCGAGATGAGATCCTCAGACCCCTTGTGAGACCATATGCTGACACATGCACATTTGTGGCCTGCTGGAGGTCATTTTGCAGGGCGTGGCAGTGCACCTCCTTGCACAAAGGCGGAGGTAGCGGTCCTTCTGCTGGGTTGTTGCCCTCCTACGGCCTCCTCTACGTCTCCTGATGTACTGGCCTGTCTCCTGGTAGCGCCTCCATGCTCTGGACACTACGCTGACAGACACAGCAAACCTTTTTGCCACAGCTCGCATTGATGTGCCATCCTGGATGAACTGCACTACCTGAGCCACTTGTGTGGGTTGTAGACTCCGTCTCATGCTACTACTAGAGTGAGAGCACCGCCATTATTCAAAAGTGACCAAAACATCAGCCAGGAAGCATAGGAACTGAGAAGTGGTCTGTGGTCACCACCTGCAGAATCACTCCTTTTTTGGGGGTGTCTTGCTAATTGCCTATAATTTCCACCTTTTGTCTATTCCATTTGCACAACAGCATGTGAATTTTATTGTCAATCAGTGTTGCTTCCTAAGTGGGCACTTTGATTTCACAGAAGTGTGATTGATTTGGAGTTACATTGTGTTGTTTAAGTGTTCCCTTTATTTTTTTGAGCAGTGTATATTTATATTAGCTCCCCACAATAGCCAAACACACAACGCCATTTATTCACCGCCAACATAGCTTTCACAAAACCCACAAATAGAGATAAAATTAATCACTAACCTTTGAAAACTTCATCAGATGACAGTCTTATAACATCATGTTATACAATACATTTATGTTTTGTTCGAGAATGTGCATATTTAGAGGTACAAATCGCGGTTTTACATTGTGAATACGTAGCCATAATACAGACATTTTGGACAGTCACGTAATCTAACCAAAAAACTCATCATAAACTTTACTAAAAAATACATGTTGTACAACAAATGAAAGATACACTGGTTCTTAATGCAACCGCTGTGTTAGATTTAAAAAAATAACTTTAGTACAACGTACAGCATGCAATATTGTGAGACAGCGCCCAACAATTCTCCGCCTTGTTGGAGCCAACATAAACCACAAAAATACGAAATAACATCATAAATATTCTCTTACCTTTGTTGATCTTCCATCAGAATGTAGTGCAAGGAGTCCTAGTTCCAGAATAAATCGTTGTTTGTTTTAGAATGTCCATTTCTTCTGTCGAATTAGCAACTTTGGCTAGCCATGTGGAGGGCACATGTCCAAGAACTCTTAGCGCATGGAACGAAAAATTCCAAAAGTCCCAATAAACGTCGAATAAACTGGTCAAACTCGGTTGAAAATCCAACTTTATGATGTTTTTCTCATATGTATGAGGCGGACAGGTCCGCTCAGTTCGATATGCTCTGGGTTATTATTGTGCTGTGCAGACTGGCAGGTGTTGTCCGAGCTAAGGCTGGCTGGTGACAGACAAAAAGGTGAAGACCGCTAGCCGTGGCTGAGAAAGACTAGTAGCAAGTTAGCAGGCTAGCTCCTGATGGAAGTTCCAGTTATAAGGAATAAAAATAGCAGATTCGTACCATATCGGGTGAGGCGGGTTGCAGGAAAGTATATTTAGTTCGTAGATAGAAAGTGAGATTAAGATATATACGAAAAAGTCTGGCTATTTACGACACGGGATAATGCCCATACTACTTTTGACCAGGGCCCATACTAATTTTGACCAGGGACCATATACTACTTTTGACCAGGGTCCAGACTACTTTTGACCAGGGTCCATACTATTTTTGATCAGGGCCCATACTACTGTTGACCAGGGCCCATACTACTTTTGTCCAGGGTCCATACTATTTTTGACCAGGGTCCATACTACTTTTGACCAGGGTCCATACTACTTTTGACCAGGGTCCATACTACTTTTGACCAGGGTCCATACTACTTTTGACCAGGGTCCATACTATTTTTGACCAGGGTCCATACTATTTTTGAGCAGGGTCCATACTACTTTTGACCAGGGTCCATACTACTTTTGACCAGGGTCCATACTACTTTTGACCAGGGTCCATACTATTTTTGACCAGGGTCCATACTACTTTTGACCAGGGTCCATACTACTTTTGAGCAGGGTCCATACTATTTTTGAGCAGGGTCCATACTATTTTTGACCAGGGTCCATACTACTTTTGACCAGGGTCCATACTACTTTTGACCAGGGTCCATACTACTTTTGACCAGGGTCCATACTACTTTTGACCAGGGTCCATGCTACTTTTGAGCAGGGTCTATAGTACTTTTGACCAGGGTCCATGCTACTTTTGAGCAGGGTCTATAGTACTTTTGACCATTGTCTGTACTACTTTTGACCAGGGTCCAGACTGCTTTTGACCAGGGTCAATACTACTTTTGAGCAGGGTCCATTCTACTTGTGACCAGGGTCCAGACTACTTTTGAGCAGGGTCCATACTACTTTTGACCAGGGTCCATATAATTCAGATATTTACACTAAAGCTTTGGGCTATGATAGAGTTATGCTGATAACACAATCATTAAATCAATACATGAATTGCAATAAAGATAATGTTACTGATAATCAAACGCTCTTCATATCTGTGTGTCCTGCCATTACCCAAGGCCTGTTACCACTAAATCTACACAACCATGCATTTAACCTTCTATTGAGTCCTGATAATCAAGCATTCACAGTAACACACATGTACACTACACACACAGGCACGCACGCACGCACGCACGCAGGCAGGCAGGCAGGCAGGCAGGCAGGCACGCGCACACACACACACACACACACACACACACACACACACACACACACACACACACACACACACACACACACACACACACACACACACACACACACACACACACACACACACACACACACTATAAAGATAGTAAAATGTTTACGACATAATATTCAACATTACAGGCTCTAAACTCTCAGCCCATACAGAACAGAGCTGTGGCCCTCTCGGGCAGGCAGCCTGCATTACATCCTCATGTAATGGACTGAGAGAGACCATTCAAGTCAGACAGTAGAGTACTGTGTCACATCACAGTGGATGACATCTGGTTTGCATCACAAGCATTTTAATTTCAGGGTGACCTCAGGACAAACTGGCTATTGTTGTGATATAAACTGAGATGTTGTACACACATGCGTGCACACATACACAGTTACAGTCACGCACGCACGCATGCTCGCACACACACACACACACACACACACACACACACACACACACACACACACACACACACACACACACACACACACACACACACACACACACACACACACACACACACACACACACACACACACACACACACACACACACACACACACACACACACACACACACACGTTGGACGAGGCCAGACCATAAGACTAGCACTTGCAATAGGGATTATTATTATTTTAATTCTATTGACCTTTCACCTCACTCCTGATTTGTTTATTCTCTCTCTCTCCCTCTCTCTTTCACTCCCTTGCACCCTCCCACACCGGCTTGTTTGTTTGCGTTTACAGTTTTTTACAATCACTTTGGCACTAATTTCAGAACCTTGATGTCATTTTTCAAAACTCTAGACACAGAACTCACAACCAATGATCAAAATGCACATTTTTCTAAACTCTAACACTTTTTCCAATTGCTTGGATACAATACACATAAAGCTAAGATCATTTGTTCATTGAACTAAAATCACCTGTTCAAAATGACACAACTTAACATCAAAGTATTACCATTTTAAAATGCTATTCACACATTACATCTGAAATGACTGTCTATTAATTTCATTACAATGATCTAACTATCAATTGATACAACTGCTCAAAATTATAAGTAACTGTTGAATTACTCTTAAAACTTCTTATGGCTGCAGGGGCAGTATTGAGTAGCTAATATATGTATATTATTAGTAGTACATTTGGATGGAAAACACTCAGAAGTTTCTAAAACTGTTTGAATGATGTCTGTGAGTATAACAGAACTCATATGGCAGGCAAAAACCTGAGAAAAAAATCCAACCAGGAAGTGGGAAATCTGAGGTTTGTAGGTTTTCAACTCATCGCCTATCGAATACGCAGTGGGATATGGGTTAGTTTGCACTTCCTACAGCTTCCACTAGATGTCAACAGTCTGTAGAACCTTGTCTGATGCTTCTACTGTGAAGTGGGGCCGAAGGAGACGGGAATGAGTAAGGTCTACCATGAGCTGACCATGCTCTGACCATGCGCGTTTACATGAGAGGGAGCTCTGTTCCATCGCACTTCTGAAGACAATGGAATTCTCCGGTTGGAACTTTATTAAAGATTTACTTTAAAAACATCCTAAAGATTGATTCCACACTTCTTTTGACATGTTTCTACTGACTGTTATGGAACTTTTTGACATTTTGTCTGCTTTTAGTGAACGCGCTTCCTGACTTTAGATTTGTTTACCAAACACGGTAACAAAAATAGCTATTTGGACATAAATGATGGACATTACCGAACAAAACTAACATTTCTTGTGGAAGTGGGAGTCCTGGGAGTGCATTCCGACGAAGATCAGCAAAGGTAAGTGAAGATTTATAATGCTATTTATAACTTTTGTTGACTCCACAATTTGGCGGGTAACTGTATGGCTTCCTTTTGTGGCTGAACGCTGTTCTCAGATTATTGAATATTGTGCTTTTGCCGTAAAGCTTTTTTGAAATCTGACACAGCGGTTGCATTAAAAACAAGTGTATCTTTAATTCTATGTAAAACATGTATCTTTCATCAAAGTTTATGATATTTCTGTTATTTGATATGGCTCTGCAATTTCTCCAGATATTTTCGAGGCATTTCTGAACATGGCAGGTTTTTGGATATAAATATGAACTTTATCATACAAAACATATATGTATTGTGTAACATGAAGTCCTATGAGTGTCATCTGATGAAGATCTTCAAAGGTTAGTGATTCATTTTTATCTCTATTTCTGCTTTTTGTGACTCCTGCCTTTTGCTTGAAAAATGGCGGTGTTTTTCTGTGATTTTGCGGTGACCTAACATAATCGTTTGTGGTGCTTTCGCTGTAAAGCCTTTTTGAAATCGGACACTGTGGTGGGATTAGCAAGAAGTGTATCTTTAAAATGGTGTGAAATACTTGTATGCTTGAGGAATTTTAATTATGAGATTTCTGTTGTTTGAATTTGACGCCCTGCACTTTCACTGGCTGTTGTCATATCGATCCCGTTAACGGGATTGCATCCCTAAGAAGTTTTAATGCATAGTTTTATGGAAACTGACAAAGAATATTCCATGTTTAGATCATGAAAGTTTCAGGATAACGAGATCCATTGACATCAATTACCGTGGAACATGAACCAATTGGACTACATTATCTATGGATGTAATATTTCATCATCATTCTTTATCAGACACTGTTTCTATGGTCCCATGTACCACTTTGTACCACTAGGACCCCCTTTTGCCTCCACAACAGCCTGAATTATTCACGGTGTTGTACGTTAAGAGATGCCCTTCTGCAAACCACTGTTTTAAACAGCTGTTATTTGAGCATTTGTGGCCTTTCTGTTAGCTTGAATGAGTCTGGACATTCTCCGCTGACCTCTCTCATTAACAAGGTGTTTTTGCCCACAGAACTGCCGCTCACTGAATGTGTTTTTAATCGCACCATTCTCTGTAAACTCTAGAGACTGTAGTGCATAAAAATCCCAGGAGGGCAGCTGTTTCTGAGATGCTGGAATCACCATGTGTGGCATCAACAATCATACCACGGTCAAAGCTGCTTAGATTACTCATCTTGCCTGTTCTAATGTTTGGTCGAACAACATCTAAAGCTCTCTACTCTATATACTCTATATATTGAGTTGTAGGCAGCCACATGATTCGCTGTTTGAATGTAACCTTCCTTGATGGACTAAATCAGGTTTGTAGAGCTGATGGCATGACCTATGTCATTGTGTGGGATAATGTCAGGTTCCACCATTCTCAAATGGTGCAAGCATGGTTTCAGGCCCAACCACAATTTACCACCCTGTACTTACCCCCATACTCTCCTTTCCTTAACCCGATTAAGGAATTGTTTTGCACATGGAGGTGGAAGGTATATTGTAGGCGCCCTCATGTAGGCATTTTGTAGGCGCCCTTCTCCAGGCCATGGATGATGCATGCAATGACATCACGGCAGACCAGTGTCAGGCCTGGATTCACCATGCCCGAAGATTCTTCCCAAGATGTTTGGCTAATGAAAACATCCATTGTGATGTGGATGAGAACCTGTGGCCAAATTCACAAGACAGGTTTGATGGAAATAAAGAAGTACAGTAATGTTAGGAATTTTATGAATAATGACTAAACAATGTCTACATTTAGATAACTAATTGAACTCTACCCTGTATTATTATATCTGATTAATAATGTTAATTCATAAGGAAGGGATTATGTAGCATGAACAAGGAGTAATTAAAACATAATAAACACCATTCCAATTTAGTTGGAGAGGTTTGTGCTGTGGGTTATTTAAGTAAGCAAAGAGGATCGTTAAACTATGGTTGAACCGACTCAACTTAGCCCTGGGATGTTTAGATAAGGCAGCGAGTGACTCCCTAGGTCTTCAATTATCTTGAGCTGTCTGCTAAAGTGGTAATAAATCATGGTGAAACTTCAAGAGTTAATCTAGTTATATTGTGTGTCGTGTGTGTGTGCGCTGGTGAGTTGGAATTAACTTTTGAACCTGTTTTGTCTTGGTCAAGAGGAGGAGCTTCATTCTGTAACCAATGACGTCATATTTTGTATATAAACTGTTGTTTGTGGTTAAATGGGAGCGCGCTCACGAGAATAAATACTATTATCTAATTTTAATAAGACTGGTCCCTGTCTGTTTTATGCTAATAAGAATCTTACAAATTCTTAGAAATAGACAGAGTGATTTTGATTAATGAGCACATAAAGGAATTATGAAATTCCCCTAACAAGTAGTCAACCCTTTGTTTTGCTTTTTACAGTAAGCCAGGTGAGGAACACTGCAGTTGATGTTTTACTGTAGTTTTTTTCTGTTTTTGTAGCTAATTATTTTTGCTTTAAT